>NW_028327180.1:102712559-102997559 GCF_987537825.1 Furipterus horrens
TCCATGGAACATGCTAGAAGGAGATAGAACCTGGAGTCACGCCTGGCCCTCCGGGTGCTGAGCGGCCCTTGTCCAGGATCCTACTGCTGGGCCGGGGTTCTGGGGTCACCCATGAGCACACGTGATCCTGAAGCCGTGGAGAAGGAGCTGTAGATCAGAGGCCACGAGGGCTTTGAAAGCAGGTGGCCCCCCTCCCAGGGCCCCACCCGAGGTGTGTAATGGAGAGGCCCCACGTCTGCATTCTGCCCCCTCGGCCTAGCCCCAGGACCCTGGTGGGGAGTACAGGCTTATTGATAACCTGCTATCTGCCAGGGTAAACGCTTTGTCATGCAGGGAGGCCCATGGTGAGGGAGGGTGCTGGCAGAGGCCGGGCCCCACCTCCGAGCTCTTATGGCCTCATGAGGGGGGCACCCTTCAACCACGTTCTGGGTCCAGGTGATTGGCAGGGCTGGGACCAGGGTGAGGGTTGGGGGGGTGAGTCAGGGTTGGAGACACTGAGGGCTGGGTCAACAAGGGCTCCTGGCTGAAGGGAGGTGCAGTGTGGGGGAGACGGGTTGACGGTTGGCTCCTAGGTGCTGGTCTGAGCGGCCAGAGGACAGGTCCCAGGGCCAGAGTGCGGTCGGTCCGGGCCGACTTGGTTGTCTTAAGGTTGATGAGTTGGTTGGACACCAGACATTGAATGTGATAAACCCGCAGAATTTCAGGCAGCGGATCTAGAAATAACCCCAGAGTGACCACGGCCAGGGTCTAAAGTACCAGGTGATTTATTTTGGGTTTCTCAGGGTGAAAGGCACATGCTAACGGGGGCTCTGAGGGCTGAGCTCACACTGTGTGGAGTGAATGGCAGCTGGTGGCACCGGGCCGGGGTGGCCTCATGGGGCAGTCCCCAACCCCACGGGCCGGGGCCGGGGCGCTCTGTGCAACAGGTGGAGCCCAGAGCACCTGCAGGGCGCCAGGTTTGGGCACAAGAACGTGTCTGCCCAAAGCCCTGTCCAGGTGGGACAGTGAAGCTTGTCCACACTCCAGCCACCCAGGCTCTGCACTGAGCGCATCCCCCATGTCCCCATAGGCAGCCCTCGGGCAGCGGCTCTGCTTCGGTCCATTCCTACTGTCTCTGAGGCTCAGAGAGGTGACGTGCTTGCCAGAGTCTGCACAGCCTGCAGGGGTGGAGCTGTCTGGGCCTTGGGCCTGGGCTCCTTCCTGCCTGAGTGGACCAGCCCCTCTGATGTCCCCGCGGTGGGCGCGCGCAGAGTACTCGGGACGCTGGCGGACCCGTGTGCAGCTCCCCTTGTCCTGTCCCCCAGAGAGAAGTGGGGTTGCAGAGAGGCTGCGGCCTCCCGTACCCACAGATGTCACAGCAGGACAAGGATAAGATTATCAGAGTACTTTGCTCTCTCCTGTGGAGAAAAACAGCCCCAGATGAAAATGCTGCTTCCGCAGTCACAACAGGGAAGGTTTACAAGTTCACCCACTGCTGGGCCCAAACCCCCACATCAAGGCCAACAGGGCAGACGGCAAGTCCCCAAGAAGGAAGGATAGAGTGAGCCCTGAAATCCAGCGCCTTCCCTCGGTGCTGGCCAGGGGTGTGGTGGTCTCTTTGACTTAGAAGGTGGAGGTGATCCCACAAGTCCTGGCTCTGGGTTCAGCCAGGCCATTTGGAGTCCTGTGTCCCCTCAGATGGGGCCTGTGACAAGCAGCCTTGATGCTCTGACAAGTGTGGGGCAGGAAGGGGTCCGGGTGGGGTGGAGGGCTGCTGTCTTCCCTGTGGAGAACGTGGAGATGGAGGCTGATCAAGACATGGGCTCTGTCTTTTTGTTCTTAATGGGTTTTTACAGAGAGAGACATCGATCCATCGTTCCACTTGCTGATGCGTCATTGGTGGATTTCTGTATGTGCCCTGACTGGGGATCAAACCCGCAACCTCGGCCTATGGGGTAAGCGCTAAGCCACTGAGCCACCAGCCAGGCCCCGGGCTGTGTCCTGATCCAGCCGCACCTGAAGCTGCTCACTCCAGAGCCTGGCGATCACAGGAGCCAATGCCTTCTCTTTCCTTGGGCCGCTTTGAGTTGGGTTCTTGTGGCAACAGCCAAGAGTCCTCATGTCTACAGAACTGGAGGGTGAAACAAGCTGCAACTTCTCTTCATGGTGGGAGTGGGGAGTCCCCTGCTGGGCTCCTGGCCCAGGACTTCCCTGACGAGGACGCAGGCCTGACACCCTCCCTCTGAGCTCCCCGGCCCTTAACTCAGAGGAGAGCGAACCTGCCACCCCCAGCCCAGAGCCATGGCTTCTGTTACCCAGACGTCTCTTTTAAAATGGAAGTGACGGGGTGTCTTGGACAAGTGATATTAACCCACCACAGCCCACCTGGGCTGGGTGAAAAGCAGGACCAGCGCCGGACACCCGGACCCACTGCGGGTAGTGCTTCGCTCAGAAGACATGGGACCCCTCTTGACCAGACGCGGTGTGAATGAGCAGGAGCAGTGTCGCGTCTTCTAGAAAACTGCCTTGGCAGCCGTCATGCAACCGGACACAGTTCACAACAGGAACAGGTAAAGGCACCTGTCTGTTCGCACGAGGTTTGTTTCCAACTTCCGCTGCTTCAAGCCGCGCTCTGAACCAGGTGAGGATATGGCCCTTCCTTGGGCCAGTTGCCCCTCAGGGGGACTGGAGGGTGGGGCTGAGGGTCCTGACAGCCGTAGGCAGGCAGCTCCAGCCCCTCCTCCACCACGTGTGACTTATATTTCAGTGTGACTTATTTTTCAGTCACGGAGTATGGCTTATTTTTCAATGTGACTTATTTTTCAATACAACTTACCGATGATGACTTACTTTTCAGCTTTGAGTTGTTATTTATTTTTCAGTGCAACTTATTTTTCTTTCTTTTTAAAAAAAATATTTTATTTATTTATTTTTAGAAATGGGGGAGGGAGAAGGAGACGGGGAGAAAAATCAGTGTGTGGTTGCCTCTCACACACCCTCAACTACCCAGGTCTGTGCCCTGGGAGGGAATCGAACCAGTGACCCTTTGGTTCGCGGGATGGCGCTGAATCCACTGAGCCACACCAACCAGGGCTCATAACTTAGTTTTCAGTGCAGCTTGTTTTTCGTGATTTATTTTTCAGTGCCAGGGTCTGACTTATTTTTTAGTGCAACTTCTTTTTCCGTCCTGGGGCTTGATTTATTTTTTAGAGCAACTTATTTTTTAGTGTGACTTATTTTTCAGTCCCAATGTGTGACCTATTTTTCAGTGTGGCTTATTTTTCGTGATTTTTCAGTCCTGGAGTGTGACCTATTTTTCAGTGCCACTTATTTTTCGCATATGGATGTTTCTCTCCCTCTTTCTCCCTCCCTTCCCCTTTCTCTAAAAATAAATAAATAAAATCTTCCCTAAAAAATTGTCTTACCCTGGCTGGTGTGGCTCAGAGGATTGAGCCCCGGCCTGCGAACCAAAGAGTCACCAGTTCAATTCCCAGTCAGGGCACTGGCCTGGGTTGCGGGCCAGGTCCCCGGTTGGGGGCGTATGAGAGGCAACCACACATTTATGTTTCTCTTCCTCTCTTTCTCCCTTTCTTCCCCTCTTTAAAAATAAATAAAATCTTTAAAAGAGAACTGTCGCATAGTTGACTCCACTCCAGTTCCTTCCCTGAAATAGCACAGCCTCGTCTGCTGTTCCCCAGCAGTGTGCTCCATGAAGGCACTGGGTCGCTGTTGTTCCCACACCTCACACAGGGCCTGGCGTATACGTGTTTGTGGAACGAACAAGTGAGTATTTCTGAAAGCAACCCTCTGAGCTGGCTGTTACCCCAGGGAGGAGGCTGAGGCTCCAAGGTGCTACACGGCTCAAGGTCACACAGCCCTGAGGCTGAGAGCAGGTGAGACCTGACCTCTGGCTCTGCTGGTCTCCCAGACCCTGCTGCCTCTCTGAGGAGACAGCTCTGCACCTGCCCGCACCCCGGCCCACACTCACCTGGTTGCCTCTACCAAATAGATGGGAACACCAGGTGTCTACACGAGCGTCATCCAGTAGAGACATCATTTGAGCAACATGGCATTTTAAATTTTCTAGTAGCCACATTAAACAAAGGAAAAACAAACGAGTCAAATTAATTGTAATCATATAGTTTATTTAACTCAACATTTCAAAAATATTATTTCTACATGTGATTAATATAAATAGACATTTTACACTTTTTATATTTTTACTTTCTTTTAAAAAATATTTTATTTTTAGAAAGATGGGAAGGGAGGGAAAAGAGAGGGAGAGAAACAATGTGTGGTTGCCTCTCGCAAGCCCCCAACTAGGGGTCTGGCCTACAAGCCAGGCATGTGCCCTGACTGGGAATCAAACTGATGACCCTTTGGTTCACAGGCAGGTGCTCAGTCCAATGAGCCACACCAGCCAGGGCCACACTCTTCACTTTCACGCTATATCCTCTGAGGCAGTCTTCTACCCACCAAGCACACCCCAGTCTGCAGCAGCCCCATTTCAAATACCGTGGCTAGTGGTGCCTACGCTGGACTGTCCAAGTCCAGTCTTCATTTCTTGAAGCCACCGAGCACCCACGACACAGGTCTTCACTCACAAAGTATTTACAAATTGATGTGGGTTATTTCAAATTTTATTTCTGTTTGTGTATTTAGAAAATAAAACTGTTTACTAGGGAGTTAAAAACACTGAGAATGACTCTCTTGCCTGCTGGTGGGCTTCTCCCTTTCTGGGGAGGCTAAACTGGAAAGGCCTGATCCCTAGTCGTGGGGGGCCCGGGGCTACCCAAGAGAATAACTTAATTAATACCTACCCGGGCACTTTTGATCTCCAAGGAGCGGTGCTCCTGTATTAATTGCCCTGAACCGAGATCCTTGCCCAGAGATAAAGGGAGCTGTGGTGTTTCATCAGTACAAACGGTTCTGAAATCTGCTCTGGCACCAGGAGAGGTCTGGGTTTGGACTCCCAGCTGGCCCCCGCCTGCATGACCCAGGTGCAGGCAGCTGTGCCCTGCCCAGGGTCACAGGGTTCTGTCTGCAACGTTGAGGGAAATGGCCCCCATTTTCCAGATGAAAGAGCTGAGACTCAGGGCAGTCTAGGGACAAACACACCAACAGGGCCAAGGTCAAGGGACAGAGGGCAGCCAGGCCTGGATGTGGCCCTCCCATCCCCTTGCACCTGGGACTGGGGGTCTGGTGGGCGTGGGCTCCAGGGCTGCTGGCATTACTGCCTGCAGCCACGACACCCTTCATGCTCCTGTCTGTGAGCTGTAGGACAAATGCCACCTGAGTGACTCTCAGCATCACCAGAGCCACCGCCTGCCTAGGACAGTGTCTCCCATCAGCTCTGGCACCATCTATAAAATGGGTTTCAGGGCAAATGCCGGCGGAACACCTCCCAACATGCCGGGCTCTGTGGCAGCCCTTGTAAAGGCATGTGTCTCCCTCCAGCCCAACGTGGCTCTGAGGGATGAACCAGGCCCTTCCTGCACCTCCTTCGGTGCCAGGAGGGAACCCGAGAGGTGGATGCCCAGCCAGTCACCTCAGCTGTGCAGTGGCCACTGTCTCCACTTATTTGGAGCAACCGATTCACCTTAATTACAGCCATAGGCGCATAGGGCGAGGCTGGGACACCAGAGATAGCTTCGGGCCAGGTGCACCTTCACCTCCCACCAGCATCTCCCCACCCTGGAGACCCCCCTTCACCCCCTTCTTCTGCCAGGGGCCCTCCACCTGGCCTCCCCTGATGCAGAAGCCCAGGAGACCGCCTGGCCCGCGCCTGGGTCCCTGCCCACAGGGCCCACAACGGTGCCCGCACCTCCTTGGCCTCAAGTATATTTAGCCTCATTATCAAATGTTTGCAGCGATCCGTGTGAACCTAATAGCGTTGAAAAGGAAATGCGGTTCCGGGCAGAAAGCAGCACGTGACCACGCCTGGTCAGCAGGGAACGCCCTGTGGACTGGGCAGGTGCGGCGCCGGCCCCCACAGGCCAAGCCGCAGGCCGCAGTGCAAGGGCCCCTCTGGGCCAAGCATCCTGCGCCCGCCGGCTCACGCAGCCCCTCCTCCAGGGGCCGAAATGAGGGAGGCCGGAGCCTGGGTGGGCGGGGTGTTAAGGAGGAACCAGGGTCGGCAGTGCATCCACGCAGGAGCGTTTCTCGCCCAAGTTGGTGACCTCCTGGTCAAGTTACTCCTATGGTCTCCATTTCCCGGTCTCGGAAACAAAGCTTGTGCCAGTTTCTTCCGAGGACAGGGAAGGGCGAGGTGAGCTGCATTAGGGGGTCCCTGTCCCACCGCAGAGTGGGTCTGGGTCCTACCACGCGCATGGTGCCCTGAGTACCCCCAGGGCGGCTGTCGCACGGCTGCATAAGTTCTTGCCACCCTCGCGCAGCCGCTGTTGTCGTGGTCGCTATGACGACGCGGCGCGGTTTTATTTTTAATAGCTGCCCGCGATTAGAGGGAGGGAGGTCCCGCTCACCCCGCCGCTCTCCAGGGCGGGGCGGGGGAGGCACCCAGGCTCGCCCCTGCCCCTGCACGCGCTATGGTCTGAGATGCCCCCTCAAAGGCGCCCCCTTCTGTGTCCCCAGATATCCCCGCTGGCCCCAAATTCGAACTGGGAGCCCCTGAAGCGCCAGGCCGCTTAGAGGTGGCAGAGACCCCTCAGGAGCTGGATCATCTGCACAGAGGCTGGAGCGCCTGTCTGAAATACAGCGACCTTTTCTCTTTCCTGTCCACGCTGGCTACCAAACCGAGCCTTTTAACCCCAAAGAAATGTCCTTGGGTCCTCTCTGCCTGTGAGGAATCCGGGGCTCGACCAGACGGTGCAGTCACTCTCCGATGCGTAGGCGACAGCTCCCCCCGGGCTCCAGCCACAGCCCTGGCAGTGCGTGTCTGGCTGCCTTCCAGAAACTTCTAATGGTCCTTCTCCGAAGCAACAGAAGGTTCCACCTGGACAGACAAGGAGTGGCTTTCAAACGTTTCCGAGTTTTCCCCGTTCTCCATCCTGACCCCCGCGGGCCTGCTTGCTAGTGAGGTTGCTGCAGCAGCGGGAGGCTGCAGGTGCGTGGAGACCCGTGCAAGGGGCGCGGAGACCGAGGTCCTCTGGGAATCGCAGGAGCTCCCCATCCCGAGGTGTTTGGGGAAAGGCAAGCGCCCTGAAGTCCCTAGGGACTGTGCCTTTGACATGCCAAGGACGGCCCAGCCCAGGATGAAAGAGGGCCGGCGGGGCTGCGTCTTTACTGCCTTTGTCTGGCGGGTGCCCCGGGCTGGAGTCACCCATGGGGAGGGGGCTGTGTCCTAGCCTCCAGGGGCCCCGGCCGTCTAGCTTTGGGGTCGCTCGGCCCATCACTACTCTAGCTCCGGTCCTGGAAACTCGCCCGCCCACTCGAGGGACGAGCACCGGCGACAGGGCCCAACGCTGGGGGTCTTCTCCACCTGATGTACGCGGGAGGGATCCACCCAGCCCCGGCGCACCCGCCCTTTCGTGGCGGGGAGCCGTCCAGCCACACGCAGGCCTCTGGCTCGCCGCTGATCCTGCCTCCGCATCGCGCTCTCGGTCGGGCCTTGGCGGGAGATGGCGCTCTGGGTGCCCAGTGGATCACGGAGCCCGAGGCTCACACTCGGGGGTGTTGTGACCATCGGCTCCTTTCTTTTCGTTCCCTGCTCCCCCCACCTCGAGTAACCGACTCAGGCCGCAACCCGTCCTTTCCCTTAGGAGTGAGGACGCGGGGACGCGGGGTCCCTGGGTGGGGAGGCGGCCCCTGGGCGCGCTCCTATCTCGGAATGTGGCTGGAGGCTCCTCGTTCAGACGCCCTGGGCAGCGTATCGTGGGCGGGGGCGCGTGGCAGCCTCCAGGTGAGTGCTCCAGAAGCGCCACTCAGCCCGAGCCAACACTCGCCAGAACCTCGCTCCCCCTCCTTTTATGAAGGGGTGGGCAGGGGCCCTGGATCCCAACCGCGGAAAGAGGCCCGAGCGCCGCGGCAGGGGGCGGGGGGCGGGGGCCGGCCTGCTTTTGCCCTTTTTGGCGTCGCAGCTCTGGGCGCTGCCCTCTGCTGCCGCTGGGGCCCGAGAGGCGAGTCGGCTTCTGCGGCGGCCCCTCCCCTCCCCGTCCGGTGCCGCAGGACTGCAGCTGGCTGGCACGGGAGGGTGGGCAAGCTCGAGGGAGGGGCGCGCGGAGCCCCGGCGGAGCGGCAGTGCTTGGAGCCGGGTGTGAGGCGTGGATGGATTTCACTGCCCGCGTGATCGCGTGTGTGTGCTCGCGGCGGCCGGGCCGTGCCCGGCCCGTGCGGCCCCCGCGCTTCCGAGGTGCGGGTCCCGGGCCCGGAATCCGGGGGAGGCGATAGGGAGGGGGCGGGGGAGGGGCGCGGCGGCGGCGGCGGCGCTATAACCCCCTCCCCGCCGTCGGCCGGCTCCACACGCGCGCCCCGAGGAGCCCGTACAACTCCGGCGAGCTGGGCCTGCTCGCGCCTGCTCCCCTGCCGGCAGCGCAGCGGCGGCGCGGCGCCGGCCCGATCCTACGCCCGCCTTCAGGCCCGCGCGGCGAGGCTCCAGGCGGCGGCGGCGGCGGCGGCTGCCAGGCAGCGTGGCCGCGGGTGCTGCCCGGCTCGGGCCGGCGGAGGGCGGAGCGAGGGCGCGCCGCGGAGGGCGCACGCAGGCCGCCGGGCCGCGCCGTGCTGGGCCGCGCTGTGCCCGGCCTGGCTGCGGCGGCGGCGGCGAAAGGAGGCCGGAGGCGAGCGCGGGGCTGGCGGCGGGCGCGCAGGGCCGCTCGCAGCCTGCAGGGAGGGCGCGAGCCCGTGGCCGGGGCCTGGCCGGGCGTCCAGACAGGTGATGGGTGGCGGCGGTGGTGGTGCGGCGGCGGCTCCAGCCTCGCTCCAGGCTCCCTCTCGGGGCTGACGCCCGCAAACGTGCAGAACCGCCGGCCAGGGCGCTCCTAAAGCCTGCGCCGGGGAGCGAGCGCGGCGGCGGCCAGCGCCAGAAACGCACCAAGGAAGAGGCCCAGCCCCCGCCCTCCTCCCCTTCCGTCCCCACCCCCTACCCGGCAGCCCAGGAGGCTCCCGGCGCGACGGGTGCGGCGGGCGCGCACTCCCTGCTCCTCCTCCTCCTCGCTGGCGCTGCCTGCCTCTGCACTCGCTGCTCGCGCCGGGCGCGCTCCGCCAGCCCGCTGCTCTACGCACCACCCTCCTCCGGGCCGCGCTCCCTGAGGGATGGTACTGAATTTCGCCAGCACAGGAGCCCGGCTGGAGTGCCCGCCCCGCGGCCTCGCCTCCTCGCCGAGCCGCCAGCGCCTCGGGACGCGATGAGGACCTGGGCTTGCCTGCTGCTCCTCGGCTGCGGATACCTCGCCCATGCCCTGGCCGAGGTGGGTGTCATCCCCACGCCCCGGCCCCCTCGCCGACTGCCCGGGCGCACGCCCCCTAGGCCCCCTTGCGGCCCCGCGAGGGCCGGGGCGCCCGGGGCTCAGGCTCTGCAGAGCGCGTTTTGATTTCTGTTAGGGTGGTCGATTTAAAAATTTTCCCAACTAGGTTCTATTTTCTGCCATGCCTAAGTGTGTCTGGTGAGTTTCCAGCGTGTTGCGTCGCTCTGCCGAGGAGGGACGGAGTGGTGGCGGAGTGGGGAGAAACTTCGGGGGGCGCGGGCTGTCTCCGGGGAGTGAACCCGGGCGCGGCCGGCAATGCAGTGCCGGGGGCGGGGAGCGCAGAAAGGGGTGTGTGTGAGCCGGTGGAGCCCAGGGAGGGGCAGAGCGGCGGATAAACAGGTAGGGGCCCCCGGCAGCCCGGGTCGGCAGCGCGGAGCCGCAGCTTTGGGTACCCGGTCCTCAAGCCCGTCCGGGTCTGCTGGGCCGGCACAGTCCCGCCCGTCCGGGGCCTGCTTACAGGTGGCTGAGCGAGGCGAGGCGAGGCGAGCCGGGGCCGGGCAGGCGCCCTCGCCCTCCCGCCGCCCGCGTACGCTCCCCTTCGGCCCCCGTCTCAAATCCCGAATCCCCGGGAGCTCGCTGTGATGAATGACTTTCTACAGCCCTCGTCGTGGGAACTTAGTGCCTGAGACCCCTAAGCGACCTCCGACTCCCTTTAAAAATCGGGAAGGGCTGGGGGAGGCCGAGTGGTGGGGGTTGCCTGGGCAGGGACCCGGGAGCCGCGAGAGGTAGATATTTAACCCTCACACTCCCTGCAGCCGCCGGCTGGATTTGGGGCGTCCCTTCGGCGCTAGGGCCGCGGCTGGGCCGGAGCGGGGTGGGGCGCCTGTGGGTGTGAGTGTGTGTGCGCGCGCGCGCCTGTTTGTGAGACGGAGACCCTCTCCCCCGCAGGTTCGCCCGGGATTTCGGGGTGTGAAATTTAAGCCCCTGGCTAGATTAAAGTGTTAGGACTGCCGTGGCTTTCGTCGCCGATCCGTGACGCATTTCAACTTGATCTTTCTGCATGTCGATTTCACTATTAAATCAGAAACTCCCCGGGCCCTTAGCTGCCCCCAGACCGCCTGTAACCGACACCCTAGGCGGAGGGGCTGGAGTGGGGACCTTTTGTTTGAAAATGTAAAGGTGGGGCGGGCTATTTTCTTTTTTTTTTTTTTTTGGCAAAGGCCAGCCAGGGATGGGGACGGAGAATTTGGTGTCTCACATAGCCTCACTCCGGGCCTTTGGCTCCATGGCCTGGGCGGGGGTCGGGTGGCCTTGCGTTCCAGGTGCCCGCGTGGGGCAGGGCCGGGGCCACCTCTGGTGGGGACCTCGCGCTTCGGGAGGGGGTCGCGAGCTCGCGGGGCGGGGCCCGCGGGCGCTGATCCTGTGGCTCTGCTTGCAGGAAGCCGAGATCCCCCGCGAGGTAATTGAGAGGCTGGCGCACAGTCAGATCCACAGCATCCGGGACCTCCAGCGACTCCTGGAGATAGACTCCGTAGGTAAATCGCGCCCCTTCCCTAGCGCGCGCGGGGTGGGCGTGGGCGGGCGGGCGGGCGGGCGGTGAGTGCGCCCCGCGCCCCTCCTGCGTTTGGGCCGGGCACCGTGCAGGAGCGCACCGCACCGAAAGGTCAGAATCCAATCCCGGGCCATAAAACCCCAGGCGGATGAGTCAGGAGTTTCTCTGCCAATCACCACTTTCTCTCTCAGCGGCGGCCAGCGCGGCTCGCTCGCCCAGAGATTGTTTTTGCATTTAAGGTCTCTGCCGCGTGTGTCACAGAAAGTTCAGCCGCCGCATAGAGGGCGCCGGCGCCCCAGCCAGGTGTGCCGGCCCGAGGCCTGCTCTCCAGCCTGGGGCGGGGCGGGAGCGGTGCCAGGCTCTGGGCGCAGAGCCCTGGAGGTGGGTGGCGCTCAGGAGGGGCGGGTGCCCCCTTCCCGGTCAGGGTGCCTCTGCAGTCCCGAGAGCTTGCCCCTTTCCTGCCTGGGGCTGGGCCTTTCTGGTTGCTGGAGGCCTTGCTCTTCTCTATTTTCACGAGCCAATAAAAAGGCGCGCCTCCGACACATCTGCTGTTTGGGGACTATTTCGGGGCTCACCCTCAGGCCCTGGAGCGCAGCCACTCTAGACAGTTTTATTTGTGAAGCAGTGTGGAAGTTCTGGAGTGTCTGCTGCAGAGTTAGGCTGGGCCTGGGTAGGCAAAGGTCGTGGGGACCCAGGGTGGCTGGTGAGGAACCAGGACACGTTGGGTAGTTTTGCTGGGGTGTGGACCAGAGAGAACCCCTTCCAAGAGGAGCAGAAAAATTCTGGCCCACGTGTTTGTAGCGTGGGAATCCTAATGTCAGCATTGACTGGGGAAACACTCGTATGAGGAAACTTAGTATTGACCAGTTGAGACCCCCAAGTGAATGTGTCCGTGGAAGGTGGCGCAGTGGGACAATCAGCGAAAAGAAGATTTCTCACTGCAAACTACCCTGCAGCAGAGGTGGGGGTGGGGGAATTAGGGGAAATCACAAGGTCTGGCCATTTGGAAATTTGTACCTAATTACGGTGGTGGAGAGGCCTGAACTGTTTTCATTTCATGCCAAGACCATCTTCCATGGAGGCCGGGCGTTTCTGTAGTTTCTTGACCCAGGAAATCCTTTGGCTGATCCTTATCGGGAAGGGGGTCGAGTTTCACTGGGAGCTCAGAGTTGGGCGGGATTTTGATCTGCCCCTGGATCTGTAGCCCTGGGGAGAAGGATTTGTTTTTGGTGAGCTGGGAAAGCACTGGCCTGCCTTCTCTCCATCCCTGTGGATTTAGGGATGTGGGAGACGGCCTCCCAGAGGAGATTCCCGCCTTTTTTTTCCAGCTTGCAGAAGGGAAACCTGTGAAGAGCTGGGCCTCAGTGCGGGAAGGCTTTATAGGAAGCCACCGGGAAATGGGCCATTGACTTTCTGCTGGGACCATTCTTATTCTGGTGTCTGCAGGCCCGCCTCCCCAGCCCCCACCGTCAGAGGATTTGGCAGCACTTCTGGGCCTGTGCTGATGGCAGTCCTGACCTGAGGCTTCTGGGCCCAGAGCCTCTTTGGGAGGTGTGGCGGGGGGGGGGGGGGGGGGGGGCGGAGCGTCTAAACTGAAAAAGCTGGGATGCACCAGCCACTTCTCAGCTGGTTTCAAATTGCCCATCATAGAAAGCCCCAGGAGCTCACCTCCCTCCCACCCCAGGGAGTGGGACCTGCCCTGTGTCTGCCTGTCAGAGGTTTTGGGATCGGGTGCCTGAGAGACCTGGCTGAGAAGAGAGGAGGGCCTCCCTTGCTCACTGGCTTGCCCCCAGGGCGTGCTTTGTGACACAGACATCAAAGTATCTGTCCAGGCTCCCTCCCCTTTTGCAGACCTGGAAGCTGAAAACCCGAGGAGGCCGGTCTCTGAGCTGCACCTGTAGCCTCTAGAGCTTATCTGGGGGGCTGGCTCTTCCCCCCAACCCCTGTTCCCATGCAAAATGGAGAGTTGACCCCAGCAGGCTTCTGGGGAAGGCTGCCCTCCAGGCCCTGGCCTCCCCCCAGGTCCGGGTGCAGGTCCATCTGAGCCTGTTGCCTTTGTAACTCCAAGGGGGGCCTTGCAGGCTGACCTGAGTGGGAGGCCAAAGCCCAAGGAAGCAGAAAAGAGGCCTTTTAAACAGTGGCTGCTCCCTCGTGTGGGCGGAGCTTTGTGATTGGCGTGCGGGGTCCTGGGCCGCATTCCTCTTGCGAGGTGAGAACGGAGCTCGCAGCTCTTGAGGTGTGGCCGGGTTCCCACACCAGGAGAGTGTGCCAGCGTGCAAGGGAGCTGATTTTCCATGGGCTGTGGTGTTTGGGCCCTGTTTGTCCAGTGTGATGAGGACAAACCCTTCAGCGCGGTGGCCGCTGGCCGGAAGCTCTGTTCTCCCAGATGTCTGGCTCGGGGCCCGCGGGTCACTGAGTAACCAATACATAAATGTCCCATAAATATCCCATCTCAGGCAATTAACGCTCCACCAGGGCCAGCGGCTGGAAGACTTCTGCCCAGGAGCTGCCATTTGGATGTGTGCACGTAAAAGACAAGGGAAGCCACCTGGTTAACTGCTCAGAGCAGTAGCGGGGTCTCCTGGGAGTCACCGCCGGCCAGCGGGAGTGACGCTTCCTCGCAGGCGCAGTCTGGCGGGTTTGCCGACCACCCATCTTGATCGGGGGCAGAGGGTGGGCTTGTTTGACCAGAAGCTATTTCCACTCCATCTCTTGTCTCCAAAGCCGGTTCAGGTTTCAGCCGGTGGATGGACTGGGAGGCCCATTGTCACTTCTGTTTATTCGGCAGGAGGAGGCCTGGGCGGGAGTATGGGCTGAGCCTGGACACAGGGTTTGGCCAGCGTTCGTCCCGGCTTGTGGTTCCATCTCGTGGGCCTCAGTTTCCTCAGACTCAGGCTGCAGTGCCGCTGCAGACGCGGGAAGGGCCAGGCGGAAGGAGACGGCGGCCGGCTGCAGAAAGGCATCGGAAGTGGGAGTGATGTTTCTGAGTTTTCTCTCAGAGCCGGCTGAGATCAGGCCAGCTGCTCCTTGGTTTGGCGATGGCGAGATGGCCTCGACCAGGACATGACTCATAAATGTGACTTTTTCGTGAAAAAGTGCTTCTTGTAACAGTTGGTAGCTGGGAAGTTCTTATTGCATGAGTAGTTCTGTTCTGATCTTATTTTGGGTCTTAAAAAATAGTGGCTGTGGAACATTGAGTCATTTGAAGTGAAAAGTTGGGTTCCGTTCCGGCTTCTAAAACAGAGCGTCTTTTACTGTTTGCAGTTTAGAACGGGTGCGGGCGGGTACTGGGGAGGAGCGGCAGACGGGGCGTCTGTGCGGCTGCTGGAGCCTGTCTTCTCAGCCCCCCTTTGCCCCTGGTTCTGAGGAGGCCGGGAGGAAGGGGGCGAAGTGGGAAAAGACTCCCAGCTGGATCTGGGGTTAAAGGCATTGGAGCCAGGTGACCCACGTTATCCAGGTGCGGGTTGTATAAGTGGGCTGCATGCTCCTTCCACCCACCTTTGCCTCCCATCCTTTCAGAGACCTGGGCGCCCTTGGGGAGGAGAGGCTGGGGTGTGAGTGGGGGGGCTCTAGCCAGCCTGCTCTTGGCTCTGGGGCTTGGCCCCCTCCCTGCTCTCGCTCTGTGATCATGGCCCACAGGTGCCTGGTGTCAAAGGCCTTCCTGTCTGTCAGTCACCAGGACTTCTGTCTCTCTGGGTCCTGCAGCTCCTCGCTCACCCTCAGGGGGACGCTTGCTTCCCCCTTGTGTTCTCGGGGTCTTGCCCTCCGTGGGGACCAGCTTCAGGAACAGTGGGCTCAGCTGGCAGCCAGCTGCCCTGCCTCACTTCCGACGCCCCGGAAGTTCAGATGCACCGTCAGGCTCGGCTCATGAGGGGCAGAGGGAGGGGCAGGCGTGCCCACCGAGCCCAGCAGCACCACCGTGCTAGTCATCCCCGCTGGTTCTGGGTCTTGTGGGCCTGGGAGGGCCGGCCTCGGGCTTCCCCACCTGGCTCAGCCCTAACCTGGGCTTCCCTGGCGGAGGCGCCCTAGGGGAGACCCTGCAGCCCACAGCTCTGCTGCGAGGCACAGTGAGGGCACCACACTGTGGGGACACCTGTGTGGGCTCCGTGGGGGCTGGGATGTGTTTGGCAGCTGGAAGGGGAGTCTTTTACACCCAGCCCCACGCCCCGCACATCTGGAAACTCGCTGTGTGGGAATGGAGGGTCTCCCGGGGGGCCACCTGCTCACCCCGGGCTCAGCCAGTTACTGTTCCTTCTTTGTACCTTTAGGGGCTGAGGATGCTCTGGAAAGCAGCCTGAGAGCCCACGGGGGCCGCGCCACCAAGCACGCACCCGAGAGGCGACCTGTGCCCATTCGGAGGAAAAGAAGCATCGGTGAGAGGGGCCTCGGGGCTGCTTTGCCTCCTTCCTCCTTCACACAAAGGCCTGGCCTGCTCAGGGGCTCCTCCCTCCTGCCGGGGAGTCTCTCTGCCCTGGCCCGGCCCTGCCGAGAGCCCCTGGAGAGGGAGCCGTCATAAATTCCTTAAGTGCCGGTCTTGTTGAGGCCTGCGCTCCCGGAGGCCCCGCTGGGAGACGTCGTGTTTCATTTCCAGCTCATCCTGTGGAGAGCTGGGTGCTCCTGGCTGCGAGCCCCAGACCGGGTGCAGCCACACACAGCCCAGTGGGCAGCCTACAGAGGCCCCCTCGTGCCCCCCCGCCCCTGGGCTTCGCTCCTAGGACTTCCCCTCTGCTGGGTTTTGGGGTGTTGGTTCTTGTCCCTGCCACAGAGCAGCCAGGTCTGCTCGCTGGTGGGGCACTGCGGGGCTGTGCCCCTTCGTGCCTTGGGGTGCAGCTGGGGTTGTGGCCATCCAGCCACATGCCATGGGGTCACCTGCTTGCTGTGGCTGCTGCCTAGGAGCCCTGACTGTGACTTGGGCAGGTGGCTCTTGCCCAAGCTTGAGTTTCTTCTGAGAAGATCGGTTTTGTAGCTTCTACCTTTGTGCACGGGCGTGTGGGTCCTCCCCAGTCCCAGGTTAATAGCAAAGGGTGGGTGCTCCCTCCCAGGGGCTCCTCTACAGGTTCTGTCCTGCTGCATCTGGGGAGGGAGCAGCCTTGATAAAATAAGGGGCTGGACCGAAGTCCCCCTCTGGCTCCACCCCCTGGCCCACCTGGCCAGGTGGGTGCTGGGCAGGTGCTGGGAGCGCATCCCCTTCCCTCAGTGGGACAGTCACTGACTGCCACCATCATCCAGACTTCCCAGTTCTGTGGCTTGTTCTTGGAGGCGCATTGTCCCTGCTGGGTCTCCCAGGGCTCTCGGGAGATGTTCTCACCCCGTTTGTACCAGAAGGGGATGCGATGGCTGGCCCCATCCCTGGCACTGGGGGGAAGGCAGAGCGTTCGGTCCTTTAGCTGCACCTCGGCCTCCTCGAGCGCAGAGGCCAGTCCTTGCTCCAGGCCGGCCTCAGTGTGAGAGCAACTGTGTGGGTCTGTTGGGGCCATGGTGGGTCCCCCATGTGCAGGGGCGGGTCCTTCCAGCTCTGGCTCTGGTGTCCCGGGAGCCCTGAGTGTTGCTGGGCAGCCGTGTTCGTGGCAGCCGCGGAGCCTGCTGGCTGGGCTCCCTGGGTACAGACCCGGGCAGCACAGGCATCCTAGTGACTAGTCCCCTGGCGGCAGAACACACGGTGCCTCGCTGGGCCTGGAGGCCATGTGCCGGGGTCCGGGTGGGTTTCTCATTCGTTGGTCCCACCCTGGTGTCCATAAGGAGTGGAGGACTTTGGTCTGGACGGTTGGCCTGGGCTAAGGAGCCGAGCAGAAAAGAGCCAGTTCCTCCGTGGGTGGCCTCACGGTCTCAGGCTTAAGGTGCCAGGGAGTCTGGGCGTGGCTTGTGCCATGTCCCTTGCCTACTGTGCAGGCCCACTGTGTCCCCTCCCCCCAGGCCTCCTGTGGCCACTCAGGTCATGACGGAGGGATGGCCCAGAGCCACCTCCGTGTGAGCCCTGGAGCCAGTGACCAGCTCCTTTGTGGGTTTGTCCCTGCTTGGAGCAGGGCCTGGCCTGGGGACACAGCTGTGTGCATGGTTGTGTCCTCTTTGTCTTCCCAGCTGTCTTGGGCTCCTTGCCTCGGGTTCCCTGCTTGTCTGCACCTCCACCAGCCCCACCTGCCTGTCAGCCTGTCTCCATTCTGTCCCCAGCTGTGGGCTCCCTGCCCCCCATGGGTACATGAGGCCTCCCTCCTGTCCTGGCCTCCATGTCACTCGGTCCCCTTGGCTGGCTGCATCCTGCCCCTGCTGAATCCTGGGACAGCTCAGTGGTACCCTACAGGTGGTGGTAGCAGGGACCCTGACCCCTGACACACAGTCAGCCACTTTGGAGGAAGAAGCAGCCCCACCCCTGGTTGCCTCAGGCCCTGGGGGGTGGGAGATGGTCAGTGGGGGCGGAAGTGGCCTCCACACCCACCTAGTCTCTTTCTCTGCAGAGGAAGCTGTTCCTGCTGTCTGCAAGACGAGGACGGTCATTTATGAGATACCTCGTAGCCAGGTGGACCCCACCTCTGCCAACTTTCTGATCTGGCCCCCGTGCGTAGAGGTGAAACGCTGTACCGGCTGCTGCAACACCAGCAGCGTCAAGTGTCAGCCATCCCGTGTGCACCACCGCAGTGTCAAGGTGAGCCACGCCCACAGCCACCTGCAGTAGAGCTGTGGAGGGGCGGGGCATTGTGGGCTGTGGGCGGGGCAACCACCAGCCGTGGGCGGGGCATGTGGGTTGTGGGCGGGGCATCTGCGGGCTGGGCGAGAGGAAATGGGCCCAGCGTGTGCTGGGAGGGTGTCGGGGTTCTTTCCTCCCCTGCGCCACACACAGCCTTGGAGAACGAAATCTTTCTCGCAGGCATCTTGGTGTGGGGGCTGTGGTACTTGGCAGTTGAGGTTGGCGGCTTTTCAGCTTGCACTGCCCCCAAAGCCTCTCCCCAGAACACAGAAGACAGGAAGGCAGTGCCCCTGGGCATGTTGCCTGTAAATCGGGGAGGGCACCCCCACTTTCACTGGGATGCGTGTATCTGTGGGGTGTTTCTCTCCTGGAAGGGTCCTTCTCAGGTGCTGTGAGGCCCAGCCCCTCCCCTCACTTCAGGAGGGACCCGTGGCTGGGCCCACTGTCCTCCCCACCTACCACCTGTGCTCAGCTGGAGCCTGAGCCCTCCTCTTCCTCAGGGCACGGTGCCTCCAGGGCAGTACCGGGGGCGATGCAGGAAGGTAAGGCAGGAGTTCCTCGCCCTCCCCACCTGTCCTTGGGGAACGTTCTTCTCCTGGTCGTCCTGGGCAGCTGAATCAGGGCTGGCCTCTGGCCCAGTGACTGGCAGCTCCTGTCGGGGCCTGGGCCCCCCACTTCCTGCCTCATCTGTGAAGTGGGTCTGAAGCACAGCGACATGGTGTCTGTGCTGAAGAGCCTTCCTTGTTGCCGGGGAGGCTTCCTGCATCTGGACATCAGAGGGACAGGCCTGGCGGGAGGCTCTGGGCTGTCTCCTGGCTTCTGGGATGTGAGGCTGAGGCTCGAGGGCCAGCAGCTCCCCTTCTAGGCTCAGGTGGGTTGGGGCCCTGGGTGGTGTGTCTGCGCCCCACCCCCACCCCCCACAATCACCACCACCACCAACACTGAGCCTCTGGCAGGTGGGCCCACTGGCCTGGGTCGAAGACGTTAGTCTAGGGGTGCATAGAACTCATGCCTTCACTATAGCTGATTTCCAACCCTCGGTGCTGCTGCCGGCCCACTGCCTTGGTGTCAGCCCCTGGCCTCCGCATGAGGTGCAGGGCAGGAAACTTCCTAAGTGAAGGACCACGTGGCGGCTGGGCCACTTGTCACGCGAGAAGGCCCTTTAGACCCATTACTGGAACTTGACGTGACCTCGGGCATGTGGTCTCTGCCCTGTCTGGGAGCTGCGTAAGCACATTCCACTGGGGCGCTGGCTCCTCTCAGGTGGGGGGCCTGCCTTGGGCCTCCAGACACTCAGCAATAGGGCCCTGTCCTGGCCCGCCCCCCCCCCCCCCCACCGTCCCTCTGTTAAAGGAGGAAACTGAGGCCCAAGGGATGAACCCTTTGCATCCTACACTGGCCTTGCTTACGGGATCCCACTCTATGGCTAGCTTCTGTCCCCTTGGGGTCTTGTTGTCACTTGGGGTAGTTGGGCGTTCTGACTAGCCCTGGGAATCTAGGTACTGGGGGTATTTTCCTCACGTGTACTGGTGGGGGGTGCTCTAGATGAGATGGACCCACATATGGGCACTGGGGCACCTGAGATGTGGGCTCAGAGGCATTGAGGTGCTGGAATGAAGTGGGCTCAGGCCTCCTGGGACACCTGCTGTTCCCACTCTTGCTTCTTGTGCCATGAGGACCAGGGAGTGTCTGGTCCCGGGATGGGCAGCAATCTGCTTCTGCCAGAACAGGTGGGCAGGGGTCCTGGCTGCACAGTGTTGTGGGGACCCCTTCCGAGGAGGATGCATCTCTGGCTGGGGCACAGGTCCCATCGGTGCAGGGCAGGTGGCAGAGCTAGTCCAGGGCTTTCCCTGGGCCTTCACCTGCCCAGAGGGGGTCACGGTCTGTCTGAGAAGGGATAGAAGGGCTCCCTCCTGCATCTGGAGACCAGGTGGCCTGGGCCCATGTGCACATCCTACCCTGCCCCGGCTTGGCCTCTTCCTCCTCTTCCCTGCCCACTGTCAGAGGGTTGGCAGGAAAACCGCCGGCCCCAGACACCGGGGTTCTGGCCTAGAGGGGGCAAAAGGTCAGTGGGAACAGGAGGCCCATTGTGGCAGCCGCCGGCCTGGACAGGAGGCTGGCCATTCCTGCTCCATTAGGGGTTGAGGTAGAGCAGGGTTGTGGGTCGTCCTGGGTGGTAGAGATTCTGGCTAGGGGTGGCACCTCCCTGGTTTTGTGGGTTTTCTGGACCTTTGATTCACAGGCATCTTATAAAAGGGGACAAAGGCAGCCTGGGCGTGGTCTCCCTGCTGAGGCCCAGGAGGGTGAACTGTTCAGTGTGAGCTTGGCTGAGGGCTGCCCCATGGCCCCCAGGCCCTGGGCATCTGGGCATGCCGGGGTCGATGGCTACCCCGCCCCCCTTCCAACTCCACATATCCATGAGGTCATGGGTGTGGGGCCTGGCAGCAGGGGTCTCAGCATAGTGGCTGCCATCAGAGGTAGGCTGAGGTCCTGGGGGCCGACCTCCCTGAGCTGGGCTTGCTGTCTGCTCACTAACTGGCCTACCCGAGGAGCGTGTCCTTCCTCCACCCCCAGTGCAGGCTGATGCCCAGGCCCAGCCTGTGGTTAGGACGGTGGCGGCTATGACTGGTGGAGACCCCCAATGACTCAGGCCCACTGGCCCTGTGCAGATGGCCTGCGGTGGCGTCAGGGTGAAGGGGCAGCCGTGTGCACCGACGCTGCGTGAGCAGCAGGTCTGGGTTCTAGACCTGTTGGAGGGCCCTTATCTGTAAAGTGGACACACTTGAGCCTTACAGCTCAGCGCTGCTCTTTGTCATGGGTGATGCTCTGCCCTGACTCTGGGCTGGGGCGGCCCAGCTGCGGTGCTGGTGGGCAGCTGGGGCTCAAGCCACCTGTACCCGTGTCTCCTATATCCAGAGGGTGCAGTCACTGCTGGACTCTTGGGTGGACATGCCTGTGGCTCATGACACAGGCACCCTCAGGAGTGGGGAGTTGGGGCGTCTGTTTTATGAGGTGCAGCCCAGACACAAACAAAGGGGGAAGGGAGGGACATGAGGACCCCACATGGGCTCCATTGTGGATCTGGGGGACGAGGTTATGGGAATAAGCGTCCCATTCTGTGGACCTGACTAGTGCGGAGGACGCCTCTGAGAATTTAATATTCACAGAATGTTCTTGGGGAAAATGTAGCCATTTCCTGCCTAGACAGAGGTCCGGGATGTCCAGGAATCCTCACAGATCCAGAAGCGGGTGCATCGTAAATCTCCGTCTTTCTTTGATGAAAGTGGGCCATTGAAGGGGGCGGGGGTTCCCAGCCTGAAGGAGGAACCAGTGTTGTGTGCATTTTGCCAAGGGGACTGGGCAGGGAGGTGTTTCTGGAGTGTCCACCCCATGTGGTGGAGAGCTTCCTTGGCCCAGGAGTCTGGGGGTCCCCACTGAGCCGGGTCCCAGTGTCTGCCCCACAGAGGACACTGGGTGAGGCCCTGGGACCAAGGGCAGGACAACTGTCCACCTACTCCGCCTCCTGTGTCCCTGACAGGCCAAAGGTGGTAGAGAGGTGCCCGTGGCACTCAGAACCAGGAGCCATGGCAGAGTGCGGGGCTGGCCTCGGGGTCCCACCTGCTTGGGCCCTGGGGGAGGGGTAGGTCAGGGAGCTGGTGCCTCTGGTTATAGCTGAGGCAGGGCTGTTCCTGATTGGAGAGGGCTGGCAGGGTGCCAGGGTGCAGGCAGGGTTCTGTGAATCTGTGGACACCAGGGACCACTCAGGAAGGTGGCCCAGGCCCAAGTTCCAGAAGACTTTGCATGAGTGACCGCGTTTATTCCTCTGATCTTGTGACCCACGTTCCCATTTTGCAGATGAGAAGGCTGAGGCTCTGTCCACAGGGCCCATGGACTCTTCTTTTCAGGCTTGGTCCCTGGGGAAAGGGTAGGTGGACAGGTGGCCACCTTGTCTTTGTTCTCAGTTGAGGAAACCTCACAGGCTTGGCCCCAAACCTCACCTGGCTGCTGACCCGCACCCGCTCCCCCAGCTCATACCCGGCCACAGTGTTTGCACTGCGGCCGACCCCTGCGAACCCCCTCACTACTGACGGCTACTGCTCAGCACCCGTGGCACGGAGAATCAACCATTCCTGTGGCTGAGTGGCCACAGCTGGGTCTGGACGGGCCTGAGGACCAGCTTGCCTATGGAGTGGGCCCCTGGTTGCTGGATGCAGGGCTGAGCCCCTTTGGGGTCCCCCGGTGTCTGTACGCAAGGCCTCTACAGAAGACCCTGGTGGAGGACCCATCCTCTTCCTCCCCTCCCCAACCATCCCTCTTCGAGGCCTTGTCCCGGGCCTCCTGCCAGCTCGGGATGGGCCCTCCACATGCTTGGGGTGCTCCTTTTCTGCCTCAGTTTCCCCAGGTGAACGAGGGGCCAGAGTGGGTCCAGAGGCGCATCTGCCATGTGCTTGGCTGCATGCACCTGGCTCCATGGGTGAGGGCCTGGAGCCCTCAGAGGGGGTGTGGGGGTTCCTGCTGGGGACCAGAGCACAGCTGCGGGCCTGTGGGGCTGCAGGGAGGGTTGCATATCTGGTGTCTGTCACCTGCTTCCTTGTCCATGATTCGGACAGAGTGAGGGAGGCTGGGCCCCTGGGGGTGTTCACTGGAGGTATTTGGAGGCTGTGGAGCCACTGTGTGCATGCGTGAGGCTGTGGTCTTGGGGTCGGGATGCGTGCACTGTTCATGTGTGTGTGTGTGTGTGTGTGTGTGTGTGTCTAACGTCCTATGATCAGGCCTGTGTGTGTGCCCGTGGAGGAGCTCCCAGGACAGACAAGCCAGCTCCCTGGGGTCTAGGGATTAGACTTCTAGCTGCCCCTGAACTTGTGCCTCGGGGCCATTTCCTCCGGAAACTCCTTGGGGGGGGGGGGGGGAGGCCTACCTCATGGTTCTGTGCCCAGAGTTTCCACCTGGCGAGGCTTTGCCCCTGAAGAGGCGCCAACTCTCCCACTCCTGGGATGGCCCAGGGTCTCTGCCCACTTTTCCTCCAAGTCCACGGAGACCTGTGGTCTCGTGGCCACGAAGAGGCCTCATGCCTGGGACTGAGGCAGTGGGGTGATCTGGCCCAGCACCCTGGGGAGGCGGGCGAAGGGAGGGATCCTCAAGGGAGTCCATCTCATCCAGATCCTGACAGCCTTTTTCGGGGTCCCACGGGCAGGAGAGGTGATGGCTGGGAAATGAGCAGCGCCAACTCAGGCCCCAGCGTTTCCCCCTGGAATAAGCAGGGACGCGTTGGGGAATGTTTGTTGCCCTTGCCCCAGATGCCCCTTAAACACACTCAAAACCCCTTCTCTCACCACCACCCCCCAAGAGCTCTCACCTCAGAGCACATTCTAGAGAACTCCAACACAGGTGGGACCAGACCGAAGACCCTGCCTTCCCACTGGGAGGAGGTTGAGGGCTCGGCTTCATCCTGGCCCGGTGGGGCCAGGCGTTCATAGCTGGGCTTGTTTTCTCGGGCAGGTGGCCAAGGTGGAGTACGTCAGGAAGAAGCCAAAGTTAAAAGAAGTCCAGGTGAGGCTGGAGGAGCACCTGGAGTGCACGTGCATGCCAACCGGCCCGAACCCGGACTACCGAGAAGAGGAGACAGGTGGGCAGCCGCAGAGGGTCCCCCGCCTGGTTCCTGGGCCGTGGGGATGCGGGCGCGGCAGGTGGTGGGATTTGGACTGCCCTGACGTCAGTCAGCCGCTTGCTGACCGGCCAATGCCCTGGGGACCTTCCGGGGCGAGCTCTGCCCCACATGGACACCGGTAGGCCAAGCCGTGTGGCTCTGGCAGGAGAGGTCCAGGCTGGAGTGAGGAGAGGTGGGGCCGTGCGTTTTCAGTCTCCGGCCTTGGTCAGTGGGTGTTGCCAGTGCGGGTCTTGGCCTCCCCCTGCGGGCAGACTTCCCAGAAGCAGTGCGGCACCAGGGCTGGCCCGAGGGGACCGGGAAGTGTCCGTGCCAGCACCAACGGAGCTAGTTTTCTTCCAGCAAGACAGCAGCTCAGGCATTTGTTCATTGCGTGCCTGGCAGCCCTCTCTTAGGCCCGCTCACCCTCCCTGCCCTTCTGTTAACAGGAAGGCGTAGGGAGTCAGGTAAAAAGCGGAAAAGAAAAAGGTTAAAACCCACCTAACCAGCCAACCAGGTAGGAGCTGTTGCTGGATGGGCCGCATTCCGCGGGGGGAGGTGATATCACTGATCACAGGGCAAATCAGCTCAGCGAGGACGCGGCCGTCCGTGATCGCCGTGATCGGCTTTGATTGGCCTTGATTGGCCTTGATTGCTCTGTGAGCTTCTGGTGTCTGGCTGGGCTGTGGGTCTCTTGCTCCTGTCCCCAACTCCTCCCCTCCCCCGCCACACAGAAACCTGCTCCACGGCCCTTCTGCCCCAGAGGCTCTGCTCTGGCTTTCGTCTTTTCATGGATGGGGAAGGTGAGGGCACCTCATCAGTGGAATGATTGAGGTTTCCTGGGCAGCAGTGGGGTCAGCTTGGGCAGGTTACCCACCCCATCTGACAGATGAAACTACTGAGGCTCATAGAGATTGAAGTTAAGGGTTGTCAAAGGCTGAATAGATCCTGTACGAAATGCTTTGTAAATGTATAGCCAATAGGCAAGTCTCGCGGTATCAGGGACTCTTGTACCCAGGACTGGCTCTGTCTATCCTCAGAGGTGCCTCGTGGCCCAAAATGGCTGCTGAAGTTCCAGAAATCACGTGCATCCTCCAGGCTGAAAGAAAGAGTAGGTGGGAAGAAGGGTAAAACAATCCTCTTATTGAAATCCCTCCCAGTGACTTCCACTTTGATCTCATCAGCCATCCCTCAGCTGTCAGGGAGCCTGGGAAATCGTCTTTTAGAGAGGCGTGCTGTTTCCCAGAAGAGAACGGGCTTTGGGCAACCCCAGTCAGCACGGAGGAGGCAGTTTCAAGCCTTCCCTGATCTTGGCATTGGCCTGTCTGGCTCTGGAACCTGTTCCTCGCCTCTGGGCACGCAGGAGCCCACGGCGTCCAAAACAAACAGCGGTGAGAGGAATTCTTAGAGACGGGAGTCTGAGAGCCTGGGCTGTGGTTGGCAGTGTGACAGCAGGAAGCTGCCAGGTCAAGCTCTTTGAAACCTGTGGGTCAGGTGCATTTGTGAGGCTCTGCTGGGGAGCAGGGGGCCCCGTGGATGGCCCGAGGGTGCAGTGCATACGGTCCACAAACCCCTGGGCTCTGACCTCAGTGGGCCACCTGATGACAAGGACCCCAAACTGAGAGGCAGGTGTCTTTTCTCCCAGACCCTGCCAGCGGTCATGCACTGGGCACATGGGTGGTCCAGGTGTTAGAATGACCGGTGTGCCCGGTGTGCCGGCGACAGAGGGTGGGGACAGCTGCTCTCAGCTTGGAGCTCGGTGTGCATCTGCCTGGTCACAGAGCCTGGGCTGGTGATATCCGTCCTCAGGGTTGCCTCATGGCCCAGTGTGGCTGTCAGAGCGCCAGAAAGCACATCAAGCCCTAGGCTGGAAGAAAGGAAGGTGGGGAGAAGGACACCAGAACCTTTCTGAGCCTCAGTTTCCCCATGTGTAGAATGGGGGAAGGGACTGGCCCTCGAGCCTTGTTCTTTTGTGAGCCCCGGCGAGCCTAGTCCCAGCTCGGTCAGGATGTCACAGAAATGGTAATGAGCCATATGCGGTTTGAAAAGTTTAACGAAAACTTGAAATCCTAAGACGTGATGCTGTGTGTGTTCGTGTGCGCGCGCGCCGCCCTCGGCTGGGTTGAACGTGCACTCTGGGTGTGTGGGCGCCGGCCCCGCCTCTCAGTGTCTGTCTCTCTCCCTCTCCCTGCAGACGTGAGGTGAGGACAAGCTAGCAGCCCTTTCCCGGGATACGGATGTACATGGCGCGTTACATTCCTGAACCTACTATGTACGGTGCTTCTTGCCAGTGTGCGGTCTTTGTTCTCCTCCGTGAAAAACTGTCTCCATGCGCACTCTGGAGAACAAAGAGACAGTGTACGTTTGTTTAATGTGACATCAAAGCAAGTATTGTAGCACTTGTGAGACAGTGAGCAGCTTCCTCGTCGAGGAGAGCGAGCCAACCGCCCCGCGGACCGCGACGGGCAGAGCCGCTCACAGACACACCTAACCGCCGCGGGGCGGAGGCGCGCCCCTGGGGTGGGAGCCTCAGACACCGCCGCGGGGGCCTTCTGTCCAGGGTGGCCACAGGTGCTTTTGCCAAGGACGCGGACGAGCCTGCTCTTTCTGGAAGACTGACCGGCGCGTGGCTCCGAGGGACGCAGGGGCCGGAGCCCCGGAAACGCCCCGGGCTTCAGAAACCACCTCTCCTTGCTGTAGCCTTCCTGAGAGCCTTAAGTGGGTTTTTTTTTACACCATAAAGTGATTATTAAGCTTTCCTTTTTACTCTTTGCCTAGCTTTTTTTTTTTTCTTTTTTTTTTTTTTAAATTATCTCGGACATGAACACCGATAACACCCGGCCGCTGTAACAGTCAGCGCAGTGAGACGGTATTTTCCTAGCAGGATGCAAATGAATGAGATGTATTAAAATAAACATGGTATACCCACCTATGCATCATTTCCTAAGTGTTTCCGGCCTGACGTGCTTTTCCCTGGCCCCATCTTATCTTGCTTTTGAATTGAAGCCATTTCAAGAGAACTATGCGTGACCCAATCAGATGCCGTCCTGTCTCCTGTCCCCAGAGCCCGCCAGTGGCTGCCGCATGGCTGTGGGCGGTGGCTCTGGCTGCTGCCATGTTTAGGCACAACCTAAATTCTTTATTTTTGGTAAGATGTTATGCTTTACGTGTATATGACAAATGTGTGCGTGTGTTGTTTTTGTTCTGTAAAGGTGAAGTTTGTATTTTTATCTAATATTACCAGTTTTATATACCTGAGAGCCTGCTATGTATTTTTTTTTTTTAACCAAAAGGAAAAAGAAACCATCCACAAAACCCATACACATGAAACACGCTTTGTGGTCATGTTTTTCTGGTTGCCCGAGTCTTGGTTCTGGTCATGGCCCGCAGCACGGCTGCTGGGCCCCTGGGCGGTAACTGGGGGAGTACACCCTTCTGGGGCAGTGGTGCCCACCCCACGGCCAGAACTCGCAGGGTGCATTCTGCCTGGGGACTCGAACCCGACGGGAACGGGCCAGAGGTGCCGCCTTGCTGGTGCGTGTAGCCTAGTGAAGAAGGAGGCTGTACGCCTGTCAGGGCAGCCACGTGGATGAGGAAGAATCGCAATCCAGGAGCAGGCTGACCTGACTGTCCCGCTCAGGAGCCAGTAAATGCTGCTGTTCTGCTCCCCGCTCCCCTGGCCGCGAGGCTCCTGCGGCTTCTCCGGGGCTGTCTGCAGTGACAGGAGCATCTCTGGTGTACAAGTTTGCAGGGTTTTTCCACAAAGAAATCCCTGCAGCCCACACCTGCCTGTTGTCTCGGTCCAAGGCCTTGGGGAGCTTGGGGGAGGGAGGGGCAGGCAGGGTGGCTGTCCCCGGTCCTTGCCTGACCCCTGGAGGGCAGTGCCCCCGGCTCGGGCGGGTGGCCCACCCCAGGCCTGTGCTGCGCGCTTCCAGCCGTGCTGTTCACGAGGCTGGGCCTGTGAATGTCCGACGTCAGATGCGTGAACCTGTTGTTTTTGTTTCCATGATGCACCGAGAATACAGCTCTTGTTTTTCCTTCTTGGAGTGACATCAGTGGGTGAGTGGTCTGCCCATTGAAGTGACGCGGCAGGAAAGCTGCACGTTCTCTTGCAGAAGAGAAGGTGCCTCTGGAAGGGGCTCGGGCCACGGCCTTGCTGGAGGCCGTCAGCAGCAGTGGCACCTGGGTCTGCTGGCAGCCTCCCGCGTGGTGGCTGGTTGCGAACCGCCCACACAGCCTGCATCGCTGGCACTTCCTGCCCAGCACCATCACCCTGGGCTGCATCTGGGTATGGCTGGGCCTCAGCTCAGGGCAGAGTGAGGGTCAGCCATGAGTGCAGGAGAGGTGGGAGTCGGGGGCCCTGCTGAGATGTCAGAGTCCTGCAGAAGTCTGACACACCTGCCCCAGCACGTCCTCATTTTGTAGTTCAGGCCTCAGGATTGTGGAAGCTCTGGCGTGGTGACCTGTCACCCGTGCACCTGCTTGGGACCTGTGGCCACCTGTCCCACCCCCCCCTCGCCTCATGTTGGCAGCCCAGTTCCAGGCAATGAGGGTGTCCTGTAGTGTGGGCATCTCTGTCTGTCCAGGCCTCGTGTCCGTCTGTGAGGTGAGTGGCTCTGGCTGGAAGGCGGCTGTCCTGCTGGCCCCCGGGTCCTGTGTGTCCCATGCTGCATTGCCAGCCCTGGCCAGGTTGGCCCCGCTTCTGGGTGCATTTGGCCTCCGTCCCTCTGCTCATATTCTGGAGACAGGCAGCTATGCCCTTGGCATGACCAGAGCAGAAGAGCCGTGAGGGGGACACGGTTGTCCGGGATGGGGGTGTAGTGGTGTGTCTGAGGGGCCGTTCTGTCCCGTGTGGCCTTAGTTTGCCCAAGGAGGTGTTAGCCAGGTGGGAGGTGCCTGCAGCTGGGGTGGGTCTCTGTCAATCGAGTGATGTGTCAAAACTCCAAGTAGTCCCAGTGCTCCCAGTGCTCTGATAGTTCGTTTTTGGCAGTGATACCAAGTTTAACTTAAAAGAATGTGGACTTCAATGAACAATGAAGGTGAAAGGGGTCCGGCAGTGCCCCTACCTGGGGGACACCCGTGTGGCTGTGGGCCCTGCCCCCACGTCCCTGGCATGCCCCAGTCTCTGCGTGGGGGCCGTCCCAGCTCCCTGCTGCCACCCCCAGCCCCTGCGCCACCCCCCACTGCTGCTCTGGGAACAGAGACGGGACCCTGGGCAGTCCTGCGACTGGACGGGCCTCACGAGGCTTCCTGCCAGCCCTTGGATCCCACCGGCCCTGCCCACCAGGGTGCCACCTGAGACCCGCAGGGCAGGGCAGGTGTGGCCCCGTAGGGCCCGCCTTGGAGCGCAGAGCCACGTCTCAGTCCCACTGGGCAGAGAGGGGCTGCCGGCCTTTCAGCCCCTTGTTGGGGCAGTCCAGGGGGTCTTCGGATATGGCTCTGCTAGGCCCTGCCTTGCCCTGGACCAGCCAGCACTGTAGCCTTGGGCATCTCTCCCTGTGACCTTGGGTGTCCCGTGTGACCTTGGATGCCCTTGCCGTGTGACCTTGGTGGGTCGGCCAGTTCTCTGCTCTAGGAAACCATCACTGGCTCTGGCAGCTCTGCTGGGAAGGAGTCTCGGGCTGCCCCCGCCCCCCAGTCCCCGTCTGCAGCACATGGGGTGAGGATGGAGCTGCCCCTGAGACGAGAGAGCATGAGTGGGGGCTGCAGCCAGGCCCCGGGACTGTGCCTTTCCCCGCCCTCGACCCCCGTGAGCGGCTTCCCTGACCGGGTGGCAGTGAGCAACCCCTCCCTCCTCCATCATCCGTGCCATGTGCTGTGAGCAACAGTGTGGAGTTGAGAGGAGGGTGGGCCAGGCAACCCTCAGACAAGAGGGTGGGGCCTCGCTGTCTTCCCCTTCCCTGGGCTGAGCTCCCTCGGGACGCCTGGGCTCCTTGGCCCAGCTACCGTCCGCCTCGGCCAACACTGCGGGGCCGGGGTCCTCCCCCACAGCCTGGACCCTTGCAGGCAGGGCTGGGCTGAGTCTGCTCTGGATCTCCGAGAGGGGTCCCTGCAGGGGGCAGCAGGCAGTTTGGCTAAGAGTCTGGGTCCTTGGGGCCCCCAGGGGCCTGGATCCCAGCTCCTTGCGGCTGTAGTGAGAGGAGCCCTGCGTACAGCCTTGGGTGGGGGGCCGGGGTGCAGCCTGGCTAGCCTCGGAGGTGGTGGCAACGTGCAGGAGCTGGCTTGTCACCCCACATTCCCCACCCCCACCGGCGGCCTGGGCTGGAATCCACCCCCACTCCCTGAGGGGCCTGGGGCGCAAAGCCTGTGGTTTCTGCAGAATAAAACTGTGACTGTTTCCAACCAGGCCCTTGAGCTGCCAAAAAATGTGGAGTATTCACCGTCTGGCCCCGGCCTGCCGGTCAGTGGGCAGCGTTCCTGGGAGGGTGACCCCCACCCCCCCACATACACACCAGAAACCCCCGGGGCAGTGCCCGAGGACTGAGCCCCCACCCCCCACCGCCCTGGCTCCTGGCTCCTCCCGCCACCTGGCTGTGCACTGCCCAGAGGTTCCCGCTGTGGTCCTGGCGTGCGGGGCAGACAGACAGAAACTCCTCTGCCCTCCACACGCCCCCCGGGCAGTCGGTCCCCCGGCGGAGGACACCGGGCAGGCTCCAGGCTTGCCAGCAGAGCCCCACTGAGGGGCTGGAACCCTGCCCATCACCCTTACCTGGGGGGCTCTGGGCCCTCAAGGCCCCCTTGTCAGGCCTCTGGCCCTCCTGCCTGTCAGGAGCACACAGCCAGTGGGGCAGCCTGCCCTCATCAGCACTCCTAGGCTCTGGGCGGCCGTGCCCTTTGCAGTGTTGGGCCCCTGTGGGCCCTGGGCAGGGCGGTGGGGCCCAGAGCCCCGTCCCACACCTCGCTGCACTGCCCAGACGGGGACCTGGCTGGGGGTCACCCTGCGGCAGCACGGCGTGGGTCCATTGGACCACGGGCACCTTCTCTAGTGTTTGAGGGCGGACCTCTGCTGGGGCCGACGGGGGACAGGCACCACGGCCCTGGCCTCAGCCCGGCTGCTCCAGGGTCTTTCCTGGTCCCAGCTCAGGGCCCTCGGGGAGAGCAGGCAGGTGTCACCTGGAGAACAATGCCCCACACCCATCGGGGTCCTGGCTTCCTTGAGTCCCCAGGGAGGGGCTCCGGGCCTCTCTACAGCTGCGTTTCCGGAGAGAAACAGGCGGCTGCAGACTTGCCGGGACCTGTGCTCCCCGGGAGGCGGCTGCACCTGGGCGGCAGCGCGGGGCCTCGTCAACACGCGTCTCAGCGCCGTGAACTCAGCCTGACCTCAGAGGTACTTCCCCATTTTTCCCGGCCCAGGGCTCTCGCCCTGTCCCCCATCAAGGCCTGACGGTGCCAGCTCCCCTCTGTCCTCCTCTGGAACCAGAGCCATAGTCATGCAAACAGCGACGGGACAGCCAGACCCCAGCCACGACTGCCTACAGGGCTGCGGTCGAGGCTGCTAGGTCTCCAGAGGCTCGTCTCGTCCTTGGCTGGTTTCCTTGTTCACTCTCGTCTCAGGGAGCCCAGACCAGGTGTCTCCTGGCTGCAGCTGGTGCCAGGGCCTCTGTTCCCCCATCTGTGAGGGGACTTACCTGCGGGCTTAGACTGTAGACCAGAGGTGCCCAAACTTCTGCGCACAAGATGATTTCAGGTGGTGTAGTGATAAACATTTATGCCCATACTTTTTCCTAATTCTTTTACAGTTTTAGTGCTTATATTGAGGTCTTGGATCCACCTGGAGTTAATTTTTGTGCACGGTATGACGCAGGGGTGTGATGTCATTCTCTTGCATGTGGAAGGCCAGTGCTCCATTCTTTGAAAGACTGTCTCTCCCATTGGAGGTGTGGGCACCAGCTGACCATAACCGAAGGGTTTATTCCTAGACTCTGTTGTGTCCCATTGATCTGTCCGTCTGTCCTTGTGCCAGCATCGTCTGCCTTCGTGACTGTAGCTCATGGCACGTTTGGAGGCAGGAGGCAGGCTCCCCAGCTCTTGGTCATCTTGGTAAACACCATTGGGGTTATTTGGGACTCATGTCTGTCTCTTTGAATTTTAGGATCAGTTTGTCAGTTTCCAGAGAGGGCAGCTGGGATTTTGATAGGGATTATGTCAAGTCTGCGAGTCAGTTTGGGGGGTTGGCCACCTTCATATTAGGGTTCCAGTCCATGAGCATGGGATACGTCTCCCTTGATATAAGGTCTCCAGTTTCTTCCAGTGATGCTTTGGTCATTTCCAATGTACAGATCTTAGAATTCTTAAGTAGCTTGTTCTTTTTGATGCCACTGTAAATGGAACTCTTTTCTTAATTTTTGGGTTGTTGGTTGCTCACGTGTGGTCTTCCATGTGCAGTGGCTTTCCCTACTGGCCTCATGTCCGGTCCCCTCGCTGGCTTCTGTGTCAGCTCTAATGAGTGTGTCTGCTTGGACTTCTGAGGGGTTGCTACGTGCAGATAAGACTGATTTCCTTCTTCCTTCCCAACCTGATGCATTTTGTTTCTTTCTCTTGTTCCATTGCTCTACTCAGGGTGTCAGGACAGCGCTGACTGGACGTGGGGAGGGTCCTGCCCCTGGCCTTGGGCTCTCTGTGCCCTTTGTCCAGGTGAGGGAGTTCCCTTTGGTTTCTAGTTTGTTGAATGTTTGTTTGTTTTTAACAGCGGTGTTGAGTTTTTGTCAAACACCTTTCCCGCATCAACTGAGATGATCATACTTTTTTCTTTATTAATATAGTGTATATCATATCAATTGATTTTTGCCAGTTGAACCAACCGTGCATTCCTGGGGAAAATCCCACCTAGTCATGGGTATTATTATTATTTTTTATGTGTTGCTGGGTTTGGCTTGATAATATTTTGTTGGAGATTTTTATGAAGGATTGTGGTCTGTGGTTTTTTTTGTGTGTGTGTGTGCTATTTTTGGTTTTGATATTAGCACATAAAAATGATTCAATGAAAATGAGTTCCTTCCTCTTTTATTGTTTGGAAGAGTTTGGGAAGCATTGGTATTAATTCTTTGTTTAAATGTTCAGTGGAATTCACCCGTGAAAGCGTTTGGTCCTGGCCCTTGCTTTGTAGGAAGTGTTCTGGTTATGAATTCCATTCTGCCGGTTACAGATTTTTCTTGGACTCACTGATTTTATGAGTCAGTTTCAATCGTTTTTCTGTTTCTGGAAATTTGTCCATTTTGTTTACTTATCTAGTTTCTTGGCAAAAAATTGCTGAGAGTATTCCCTTATCTTTTTATTTCTGTAAGGTTAGTATAATAATGTTCCCTTTTCTCACTTGAGACTTTTTTTCTTAGTGTAGGTGAAGGTTCATCAGTTTTGTTGATCTTTTCAAGGAAGCAACTTTTGGCTTTATTAATATTCTCTTTTTTCTGCTCTCTATTTTATTTATTTTTCTCTAATCTTTACTCTTTTCTTCCTCTTCTTTTTGCTTGAGTTTGCCCTTTTTGGTCCAGTTTCTTAAGACGGAAGGTTAAGTTATTGATTTGAGGTCTTTCATTTGTTTATAACACAGGAGTTGGCAGCTATAAATTGCCCTCTATGGACTGCTTTAGCTGCACCCCGTGACTTGTGCTGTGTTGGCCTTTGCCTCAGTTTTCCCAGCTACCCCTGGGTGTCCCTTGTGTGTATGTGTGTTTGTGTTTCTCCTGCTTGTGAGAAGACCACTTTCCCAGGTTGTTTCATAGTCTTTAAAGCCATGATTTTTACTGGCTCCCAGGAGACCCCTGGATGGGCCATAACATGACTCTGGCCATGGAAGTGACCCCATCCCCACTCCCTGCAGGATCCTGCTGGGGTCCTGGGTACACAGTCCTTCTGGAAGTGGAAGCACACACTGGAAGGTCTTCGCTGTATCCTGCTATGTCCCAGCAGCCGGAACCCCACTGGTCCTGGCTGTGCGTGTGTCCCCGTGCCCTTCTGGGGGGAGGGGGGTGGCCACTGTGGACAGGCGGTTGTAGTGTGTGTCCTGGCGGCTCCACACATGGCTTGGGAGTCACGACCACCTTCTGTGTGGGTTTTGTCCTCATGAAGAGGTCTGAATAAATGGAGTGTCCTCATTCCTCCGAAGGCAGAGCCAGGCTGAGAGCAGGCCTGGGAGGCTGGCCGGGTGGGCTTGCGCCATGCCCGGGAGTGATGGGGTCCTGAGTGGCGCAGTGTCTGCAGGTGAAGGAGGGCTCTCCCCCATTGGACACCTTAGGGCCCCCTTGAGCATTTCCTCTGTGAGGTGGACCCTTTCGGATGGGGAGGTGGGAACCGGGCCATAGCTGAGGGTCCCCCACCTGAGCAGACCCCACCTCTGTTTCCTCCTGCCTCCCCCTCCTCCCCTTGCCCTCCCTCCCTCTCCATATCTTTGAAGCTACCTTCCCAAGGATTGGCACTACCTTGGGAAGACTTGGAGACTGGAGCTGCTCCCTCCCAGACAGACTTGGGGAGCAGCAGTCCCAGGACCTGGGGGCCTCTTTACGCAAGGGGTGGTGCTGGAGACAGAAGGGGGAGAGGACTCTGTTTACCTAATACGTGTGTGTCTCTGCGTGTGTCCGTCTGTGTGTCAGGGGAGGTGCTGGCAAACAGCCCCTGGCTGCGGGCCTGAGCTGTCTGCCTGGGTGCTGTCCAGAGGCCCCTCGGCTCTGCATACCTTCCTCCTACCCCCCCACCTCCTTAAACACTGACCTGCGGTGACCCTGAACAAAGGACATCCTTAAAGCCACTTCCATGGGGCTGGGGGGACATGAGCTTGCGTCTGTGGGGATGGGGTTGGGCACCTGGGAAGTCACACCCTCCTCCAAGCTCCACAGGAAACACTTGAGTTCCCTGAGTGCTCTGGGAAGCTTGAGGAATGTGCCAAGCATCATAGGGTGAACCGGCTGGGTCCGGGACCAGAGGGGGAGAGTGACGTGTCTGAGGACACACAGCAGCACCCTGGGCTCTTCTTGTGGCCTGGGGGACCCCTGGGAACCACCCCACTTTTGGTCCCCCCCAGACCTCACCCCAAGAACATAATCTGATTCAAATACCGGGGCACAGGGTATCTGTCCCTTCCAAGGGAACAGCGGGGCAGATCCCTAACAGCCTGAGAATCCACCTCCAGAGAAAAGCGGCTCAGATCATCGTCTCATGTGTTTCAAGAATTCTGGCATTTTCCTCCTCAAAATCTGTCCTAGTTATGCTTGAGGTCTCCTGACCCCAGAATACTTTTATTTATCACAGAAAATTCGTCTCCATGGCAACGCCTTAGGAAGCTGCAGCCTCGAGATTTTAACTTCCCAAGCAGTGAAGACAATAAGTGGATTTCTCGCAGAACGGTGCCGAGCAGCTCCAGCGTGGGCCAGCCTGCGCGGCCGTTTGGGGACGAGGGTCGGGGTGCGGGGACCGAGGGGAGGGCTGCTGGGGGCAGAGCCGGTGAGGCAGGGGCTCAGGGCGGAGGCCTCGCCGGGCGCTGCTTTGGCTTCTGAAGAACAGCCAGACCTTGCTCTCCATCCTGAGCACGCGGGACCCGGGGTGTCAGGGTCTGCGTCTCGCAGCTGCCTGGCAGAGCTCCCCGGTGTCTCCTCTTCCTCTCCTGAGAAATGGGCGGAGAAGGCGCAAGTGCTCTGGTCGTCCTGGAAACAGGACGTTCTCTCTGGCAGCCCCGAGGCATCCAAGGCTCGGAACCTGCTGCGCACGGCTGTGTTCCTGGGTCTGCCTGCGCTCTCCAGCGGGGAGCGAGCACTGGTCAGCGCCCCCGGAAAGGTCGTCCTCAGGTCGGGCAGGGGCTGGGGGCCCCTCCCAGGAGCTCAGCTGGACATCCCCGTGGAGCTGCCACTCTGGTCTCCTCAGTCTCTCATCCAAAATTCATCCACCCATCCACCACCCATCCATCATCTGTCCACCCACCATCCATCCGTCCATCCATTTATCCATTCGTCCAACAGACATTCCTGAGCACCTCCCAGGGCCCTGCCCCTGTGCTGGGCACCACCGAACCTCTGCCTACGTGGCACGAACCACTGAAGGAGAAAGCCCCATGTGGATCCCACAAATACCACGTGACTGTAGGCTGCAGGGAGGGTGTGTGGGGTCCGGGAGCCACAGCAGCACCCTGGCTCGGCTCTAGGTGCTCTCACAACCTCCCCATGAGATGGGGCGGCCTCAGTCAGGAACTTTCCCAAAATCTGGAGTTAGGATTTGAATTTGAGCCAGACTGGGCTTTACCACTAGGGCCTGCTGTCTCCCTGGGGCTCAGAAGGGCCTACTGAGGTCACCCGACCGGCACTGGTGGGACCAGGTTCAGCGGGGTGGGGGGTTGGAGGGAGAGCGTCTCAGGAGGAAGGCCTAGCTGTTGGCAGCCCTCCTTCCACTCAGGGGAGCCCCCACAAGAGCAGGAGCAGTGCTGCCGGGGGTGGGGGATCGCTCCTCCCCCGCTCCGCCCCAGACCACCTGTCACAGCTCTGCTAACCGTGAGGAGAGGGGATGGAGCCGTCGGGTGAGGCCAGCCTGCAGTTTCCAAACACGGGGCACCAGCAGACAAAGCTGTGCTGCGGGAGATGCAGGCTCCTGAGCGTGGGAACCAGTCACTTAGTGGGGCAGGTACCGGTTCCCCGCTACCATGCCAGCAAGGCTGAGTGTTCCTCGGGGCCAGGGAGTGAGAGACAGAGCTCCGGGGGCCCGCCCCACTGCCGTGAGGGGGAAGCTGTGGCCTGGGTGGATCTCTGTGGACAATGTGGCTGCCTCCCATGGCCTGAGGCAGGAGGAAGGTGGCCCCTGTGGACATGGCTGCCCTCTTCTCAGGCTCCTCAGGGAGCTAGCCAGCTCGGGGCCTCCCCTGCCCAGTCCCACCCTGGACTTGCTTCTTGTCCCCCAGCTGGGCCTGCCAGGCCTTGGAGGGGTGGGGCCAGGTGCCGGGCACCTCCTTCACCCTCTCTCTGTAGGCTGAACGTGGCCTGCAAGGAGCTTCACGGGGACACTCACAGCCCAGGCTCCTCAGGGAGCCTCAGAGGTCTGGTCACCATGGACCGACGTGCGAGGAGGGGATGACAGGCCCCCAGCCGGGAACCTGGCCCACAACCCAGCTGTGTGCCCTGACTGGGAACCGAACCAGTGACCTTTCGATTTTCAGGTTGGTGCTCAATCCACTGAGCCACAGCAGCCCAGGCTGATTTTGTGTTTTAATGTGATGAAAACAACCGCTGAGCTTCAGTCCTTCCCGGAAACGTGGGAACGCATCATGGACACGCGTGACAATTGGAAAGGGCTTATTTGGCCCCTCGGAGGATCAGGCCCCCATGAGACCAGGCTCCTGGGGACAGAAGCCCATCCCTGCTGGTCAGAGCAGACCAGACAGCACAGCCACGCTCCTCTCGCATCCCTTCTCTTACAGGCTCCGGCAGTGCTGGGGTTCATCTCCTGCAAGGCCCACGTGGGGCTTAAAACACGCCCTGCTGCGCCCTGCGGCCTGGAGACCCAGCCCCGGAAACTGGCTTCCCCACCGTGAGGGTTCTCCAGAAAACAGCGCTCTGTACAAAGGTTTGTCTCTGGGCGCTGGGGAGTCCTGGCTGTTCTGCCGGCCTCAGCTCCAGCCAAGGCTGAGCGGGGCGCCCAGTGTGCGAGGTGGACAGCGGGCAGCTCGGGAGGGAAGAGCGCTGTGCGCTGGCCTCCCGACCTGGCCCCACGCCGTCCCTGCCGTCTGCAGCGGATGGAGCCAAGGAGGGCAGAGCTGTGGCCACTTGGAACCTGGGTCCCTCAGTGACGAGCAGCAGCAGCAGGGGCTTCATGTGTGTGAGAAGAAGCCTCTCCAGCAGGGCCAGGCTCGCTTTCCCAGCATGCGGCCCGGGAGCCGGCAAAGGGCAGGGCCACTTCACTGAGGAAGAATCTGATGAGGGGACGACACTTGTTTTCAAAAAAGATCACACAGCCCACGAGTGGAAAAAACCACCCAGCCCTAGATCTCCAGAGCCTGCCGCCATCGCGTGCACAGCCCCAGCTGCCCAGAACCGGCGTCACCCGGACTTTCAGACCCAGCAGCCCCTGGGAGGACCGCACCCCCAGGGGTCAAGTCCAGATCCTATGCTCTCCTGACAAGACGGTTTCTTTAGGGGGTCCCTGGGGACACCTCCCTGGCTGTCAGAAGGGCGCATGGTACTGCTGCCTTTAGAGGTGGGCGGATAAGGATGGGATGCCCGGAGCTATGGCAGTCGTCTTGCAACCATGAGGAACGGTTCTGAGGACCAAGGCCAAGTGAGGGTGCAGAGTAGAGACCAGGAGGGGTCCCAAGCCCTGTGATGTCACACAACCACTAGCGTACCAGGGACGTCTTGTCACATGGCACTTGGCACTTACAGTCACACCAGACTGGTTCTGCACTTGCAGCCAAAAGCAGTCTGCGTGGTTTCTACATGAGCACGTGCATGGACTGCGTATTCATTTCCCTCAACGTCCACATCGCGCCAAGAGGCCGCTCCCTGTGCCGAGGAGAGGCTGGGAAAGGTGCGTTAGGGAGGAGGGGAGAGAAGGGGGCCGGGCGGGATGTGACTGTAGCTCCGCACCCCTGGGGGACGGATGCCGTGCAAGGCGCCTGGAGTCGGGACCGCTCCTCGTCACCGAGGGGCAGTGCAGGGTGGGCCTGGAGACTGCTGCCCGGCCGCGGGCACCCACCGGCCAGGTTTCCTCCCACGCTTCCCCCCGAGTTAGTGTGAGGCCCGTGGGGCCAGTGCTCCTGCCAGCGGCCTTGTTCCCACAGAACGCGGAGGGGGACTGAGTAAGCAGAGCTATTTTTAACGTTTCCATCATTGAAGCTGCTCTCTTAATGTGTAAGACACAGTTTACGCTCCTTGGAAACTCCAGCCTGCCCAGGGCCTGGGAGCTGCCAGGACTTTGTCACCTGCCCCCTGGCCTTCCTCCTCTCTGAGGGAGGGAGATGCACCCTTGCCACGGCAGCTCTGGGATGAAGCCCAGCATCCGCCCCAGTGTGGCTGCCTTCCGGAAACCTGAACAGCCAGCTGCCTCCTCTGTTGGCTGGGTCCCGTCCCAGCCCCCATGGCTCCTGGGGGCTGGCAGGGACAGCGAGGACCCTAGACTTCAGGACTGTGCTGTCCTCCGGGCCACCATGTGGACAAAGGGATCCGTGGGACAGGGTCTCCACGCTGTTTGACACGGCGGCCCACAGGGTTTGCGCAGTGTGCACGGGCTGCTGGGTGTGGACAGGCCCTTCTCTGAGACCCATCCATGTCCAACACCATCTTGGAAACCCACGGGGTCCCCCGTTAGACCCTGGCCATCGACTTACTGGCACCCTCAGGTCACCCTGGAATGGTGAGCCGCCCACCCCACTACACACATGAGGATGCAGGGGCTCCGGTTGGTGAAGAGCCCACCCAGCACCTGGCAGACCCAGAGCTGGACCCAGGCTGGTTCTGTCCCACGTCACCTCCCTGGATCTGGACTGCCCTGTTGCGGTGTACCACACCGGCCCCCTGTGTCACCTGCTTGTTCACTCAGCAGCTGTTTAGGAGCAGGCACCAGGGCCAGGCTCTGGGTGTGCCCTGGGCACCCGGCCATGTGTCCATACCTGGGGACAGAGGTGCCAGGGTGCTGCTGGGTGGTGGGGGTATACTGGGTTGAGAGTGTCCCTCAGAATTCACGCCCACTTAGAACCTGTGGAAACGGGGTCTCTGCAGGTGTAGTTAGTTGGGACGGGTCGTGCTGGAATGGGCTGGGCCCCAGTCCCGTGACTGGTGCCTGAGGAGAAGGGGGAGTGTGGACCCAGGCTGGGAGGGTGCCAGGCAGTCGCCGAGGTGCAGATGCAGGCACTGCGTCTGCCAGGACAGGGCGCAGGAGCCCCAGGGGCTGGGGACGGGGCTGGAGCAGGTCCCCCGGAGCCTCCAGAATGGAGAGGATAGCTGTTCATTGCTCTAAGCTGCCCAGTTCATGGGCCTTGACTCCAGCCACTGCTGGGAGAGCACCCAGCTCCCAGCCCGGATGCCCCTGCAGCCCTTCCCGTCTCCTCACCTATAGACCAGCACTTTCTGGCAGAACCTTCTGGATGACGGTGTGTCCAGTCACGCGGACAGAGCTGCTATCTGATACGGCAGCCACCGGCCGCATGTGTCTACTGGGCACTTGCAATGTGGCCTGTGTGACCAGGACTGAATGTTTAAAATCTCATTTATTTCTATTTGGTGTAAATGTAAGTGGCCACACGTGACTAGCGCTACCATGTTGGGCAGCAGTGCTGCTGTGTAAGACGTGCTGTGGAGGGCATGCCCGTGCGCGGGGCCTGTGAGTGCCCATGGGGACAGGGATGCCGTGGCGCGGCTTGGATGGCCACTGTCTGCGACACCAGGCCGTCTTCTCTCCAGCAGACAGGAACTCCGTAGGCCAACCAGCGAGTGCACCTGTGTTCAGGGCTGGGCAGAGTCCAGGATTGAGTGACGGAGCCCTTGGAGGGCATCTTGACATCCAGTTTAGTATCTGGGGACCCCCAGTGCTAGAGCAATCACCCCCATCTTAAAAGAAATAGGCTCGGGAATGGGTGACAGAGGTGGTGATGGACATTTGGATGTGTCCCTGTGTGGGGCAGTCTAAGCGGACCTGACCGGAAGGCCCTTGCCCGTGTCCTGTGGACACAAGGCATTCTCTGCGGCGTCTGTGGTCACGATCATGCCAGGATCGCTGACCCAATGCTGCGTGCCGTCCCGGCCTCCGGCACACAGGCGCTCAATGGTGTTCTGCGCGCTGACCTCGGTGTATGTGGCCACGCATGTGTGTCTCGTGGCCTCCGCCGCGCTCCCCTCCACGGCCCTGGGCGCCCCGTCCCCGCCCTGCCAGAAAACGGCCAAGAAGCCGGGATTCCGCAGGCGCCGGCCGGCCAGCTGCGCGATGGGCGTCGACGCCTGTGTTCGCAGCCAGCAGCACCAGCTGTTTCCCCGGTGGCTTCCCAGCCTCACATGGCTTGTTTTATTAGCAGCGCGTCGTGTTTGCTACCGGCTGACAGTCTGGCCGCCCTGGGGAGGCAGATGCTCCGAGGCCACTGGTGGCCCTGCAGCGGTGTCTGGCCCTGTGGCACAGAGTGGCTGCCCATCTCTTCCGGGCTGGTGTGCAGGCGGGGCCCCTGGCCCCTGAACAGTCTGGCTGCTGGTCCCTGCACAGCAGAGCCACCGGATAGATGACACCTGCCCCCTCCCTGACCTGGGGCCAATGACCACATCAGTGGGCAGGGCCCAGAGTGCTCTGCGGGGAGCGTGGGCTGGAGAGGCCTCGGGTCCAGCCTGATGTTTCCCTTTCTGGCAGGCGGACCTTGTCATCTGTCATGGGGTGTGGTCTCTCCTGCTCTCAGGGTGTGTGAAGGCCGGTGACCAGCCTGCCACCTTTTACTTATTCTATATATATATTTCCTACCTCAAGTTAAACCACCGCGGGGGGGTGGAGGGCCCCCAGGAAGATGAAGACAGATGGACATCCTGTCGCTGCCGGCCAGGCCTGGGCAGCCAGTGGGCACAGGCCCCTCCCGGAGACCCTAGGGCTCAGCCGGGCCAAAGCTGTGGAGTGGGGCTGGCTGTCCATGTGCCTGGCTGTTCCTCGTGGTACCCACCCCCAGCCCACCAGCACCCCCAAACCCAGCCCTGCAGGCCCCTGCTTCATGTCCCAGGCAACTGGGGTGAAGGTGAGCTGTTTGGGTGAGGAGGGGGGTTCTATCAAATTAGCATGGTTTGCTCTAGCACTGGATTTGAAATTGGGCCCCGGAATTTTGAACTTGAACTTCAGTTCGGAAGTGGGTTTTTACAAGTCTGCCTGAAGCCTCTGCCTTCATGTCTAAGTCTCTGTGGGGGACCTGCTCCGTGACCTGGGTTCCCATGCTCTCTGGTCTGGATTTGGCCACTATGCTGGGGGTGGGCACACTCCCCCGAGACGGGGTCCTGGCTCCCGGGAGCTGACAGCCAGGCCCCGTGGGCCCCGGGCTCCGAGCTTGGGCAGGCTGAGGGCCACCTGTCTGCCCGTCGCCACCCCTACGACAGCCTCCCCACATGTCTCTGGGCTGCTGCTCACGCCTGGGCTCATGGGAAACTGTGATCGGGTAAGTTCCCAGGATTCTGTTCTGAGGTGTGGGGTTGGGGCAGAGTCTCCTGTGACACATTAAAACCCCCAGTGGAAAGATTTATTGCACAAATACTGCACAGACGCCCCTGCCCAGCCCCCATTAGATCACTAAACTTGAACGTGCTGGAGGCCATGCCATCTGCCCCCTGAGGCTGAGCTCTCAGCTGGCCAGGCCCCTGGGTGCCCTCTGCCCTCCCGAAGCCCCCCCCCCCCCCCCCCCCACCGTACAGACCCCTGGTCACTGATGTGGCCATCCAGGATCATGCTGTCCCTCTGGTGAGGTCAAACCACTGGACAAGGTCAAACCCCATCCACCCGGCGAAGGGCTGCAGCCTCCCCACTTGCAGACGCAGCCACGGCTCTTCTGCGCTGGCCATGAGAGCTCCAGGTGAGGGGCCTCAGGAGGCCCTGGGGACCGCTGGTGGCTTTTCTTCAGGTTCCTGGGCACACACGTGGGAAACTGCAGCCCCCACCCTCCCTAGCCTCTGTGGCTGCTGCCAGGCCCGGTCCCGAGATCTGAGGATGTGGAGAGCGGGGTCTCTCACCCTCACCCCTAGGGCCTCAGCTGGTGCCGCTTCTGGTGGCATTGGGCAGGCTGGCAGCTGGGCAGAGGGCTCTCTGGTTGGGCGGGCATCACGTGCAGCTGCCACTGTCCACTGAGCGGGTTCCCGGGCTGTGGGACCGCCTGAGGTCCCAAGCTTCCTGTCCAGTGTCAGCCTGGGTCTTAGCAACAAGCAGGAGACTTTTGTTAGGGTTTGTCAGGGTTTGCTGCTCAGGGTCGCCCAAGACTCTCTGGGAGGGGCCTGAACAATCCATACGTGCCCTCAGGGGCTCCATGCTGCAGGCCCATGGCCAGAGACCTGGGTGGGGGGATGTCCAGGCACCACCTTCACTGAACCCACCTCCCTGTACCACTTCCTGGGCAGCCTGGCTCATGGCCTCGGGTCTGGGCTCCCCAGTCCTGGTATATTTTTCCCAGCTACATCCTGGGGCCCCTCCTCCTAGAGCCCCCCACCCCCTGTGGTGAGACTGCCCGTTCAAGGTAAGAGGTAAAAATCCACCCTCGGCACATAGTAGGTGCCCATCTCTGGCCAGCACCTCTCTCTCGGAGGGTCTCCAGCCCCAGCCTGTCAGGTGCACGGTATGTGCTGCATAGGTGCCACTGGGACTGGCAGGTGGCTGGGGGTGCCCAGTGGGACTGGCCCTCTTCCCCCCCTCCACCTGGCTCGGTGCCCCTGCTGGCATCCAGGGGCCTCTTGGCAGGATGCTCAGCTGAGGGCATAGCTAGTTCCAAACTCTGAGCTGGCAGGACAAGGCCTGTCCTGTCCCAGCCAAGGTCAGTGCAGGGCAACCGCGGGCCAAGGCCGGAGGTGGCCCACGAAGGAAATGGTTGACATTTGCAGCCAGGGCAGGAAACGGACAAGCGGTCGAGGAGGAGCTGGAACACCGCCCCCTCTGTGCCACTCTCTGCACCCCCGAGAGATCTGAGCCAGAGGCCGGAAGTGCCTGCTGTCCCGACCGAGGCACTGCTGCTACTGCTGCTGCCGCTGCAGCTGGGTGGGTGCTTCCCAGCGCCATCTCCCTTTCCAGCGAGAGGCTTTCTAGGGGGAAGTTTGGAAATGGATGGAGGAGCTCAGGCAGTGCAGGGACTGGAAGCTGGAACTGGGGCCATGTGTGGAGCCCCCTTTCAGTTTTCCTTGGGAGCTGAGGCACTGGGCACTTGGCATAACCCCCCCCACAATGTCCCACGTTTGAACCCCTACTTTACCACTTGGAACACATCTGCCCATGGAAAACTCCTCTTCAGCCTTCAGAACCCAGCTTGGCAGAAGCTGCTGGATCCAGCTGTGCCTGAAGCACCTCTTCTATGGGGGCAGTGCCGCTCTGCACTCCCCCCCCTCATTCTGCTGCAGTCCCACAACCCAGCCCCCACACTGGGGCCGCCCACCCCTCCTCTGTTCTGCCCACCAGGCTGTGCACTCAGAGGCACACACAGTGGGCACCTAATGTTCGCTGGGCTTGGAAGTGCAGCCCCTGTGGCTTCAGCTGCCTGAGAGACAGCCTGGGATCTGAGCACATGGCCCTTTCCTGGGACGCGGGGTCTGCATGGGCTGGGCCTGCACTCTCCTCAGCATCAGCAAGCTTGTGGGAAGCCGGGCCCCAGCACCCCGCCGCTTCCTGCCTCTGGTCTGCTTTCTCCTCTGAGATGCACATGGAGGCGTGGGGAGGACCCAGGCATGATGTGGTCTCGCCCAGGGGCTGGCACCCATAGGTGCTCAGCAATGCAAGCCATTATTATCCATCCCCCACAGGCATGTGGGGTCTAGGGAGGCACACAGATTGTGGATTTCCAGGCCTGGGTGCCCCCCACCAGATTCCTCTGCCCCAACGGGGGAGGTGATCAACATTCCAGCCCTGAGGGTGGCAGGGGCCAGCCCTCAGTTGCTCAGTGAAGGAAGAGTCGCCCAGCCCAGAGCTGCCTCTGGAGACCAAACCTCCACCTCCTCCCACCAGACAGCCCCACACCTGCGAGGGCTGGCGGCCCATCCAGGGGGTCACTCTTCTGGCACAGGGGACAGTTTGGTTTATCCTCAGGGCCTGGGGGGTGCCAATTGGGTGTAATTCAGCCCTGGAAGCAAGTCGGGTCACAGGAGGCAGAGCTGTGGGAGGTAGGGTGGGGTGCACTGGGGTGCAGTGGGGCCCCCACTGCCCTCACATCTGTGTCAGAGCTGGGATCCCAGGCTGGAGCTGGACAAGCCACTGAGGGTCATCGGCCTGGATGCTCGTCCTGCCTCGTCTCCTCAGGCTCTGCCTCCTTGCCCACCCCGGCTCTGGCCTTGAGCTCGTAGCCCCATCAAGTCTGGAGACCTGCACCCCTTCCTCTGAGAACAGGCCCAGGGGCATTAGAAGAAGAATTTCCTGCCAGGATGGCTGGGGGTCGGCTGAGGCTGCAGACCGTCTTGTTGAAGGCATTTCTTAGTAGGGTCTGGGCCGGGGCATTTGGTGTCTTTGTCTGAGCCTCCGAGGTCCCCACCACAGGTGCTTGGTGGCCTAGCACCTGGGCCCGTTCCTGTTCCTTCCCACTCATCCCTGGGAGGAGAGGACTGAGTCCCAGCTGAATGGCTGAGCACCCATCCCAGCCGAGGGGTCTGTACTTTGTGTTCCCAAACCAAGTCTGAGACCCTCCATCCCCAGTGCCTTCCCAGAGCCAGAGGTCAGGAGCGTCTTGGGTAAGAGCTGGGATTTGTGACATTGAATTTAATGCCATTGACCTTGTCAGGTGCCCCCTGCAAATAAGGCCCCGTGTGTCTGGCTTGTGTCTTGAGGGGTCTCCAGGGCAGCCCATGAGGTGGGCGGAGCCGGAAGAGAAGCCCTGTGAAGGAGGAGGAAGCCAAGGCTGGGTGGCAGAAGGCCGACGGGGGGGGGGGGGGGGGTAGGAGGACTGCCTCCCGCACGCTGGCCAGGTGGGGAGACCGAGGCGGGGTCGGGCCCCTGGCCGGGGACAGCACAAGCCGGGCCACTGTCCCCGAGTGTCGGAGTCTGGACCCATGCTCACAGCTTCCCGGAATTCACTGCTGGAGCTCAGATACGAGTTAAGGAAAGATTTATTTTAAATGTAAACCGATCTTGGTGACATTCCTGGGCGGGCTTTGCAGCCGCAGCCCATGGACATGAAGCCGACGGTATAAATAGGGCCCAGTTGTTGCGGCTCTTGACCCGAGGGCCCCGCTGGCGGCCGGGCAGGAAGGCCAGGCGGGGCAGGGCCCACAACCCACGCGGCCAACCCCTGCAGCGGCCCTGCAGCGGCATCCCTGCCCGCTGTCATTGGTCCAGCGAGCGGAAGCCTCCTACCAGCCCCTCCATCAGGGCAGAGGCCCGTGAACACCCCGGCCCCAGTCACCCTGGCACACCCACGTGACCCCAAGGGCTGGTGCCATCCTGTCCTTCCAGCACCCCTGTCCTTGGCCCCAGCCTGTGCTCCACGCGTGAGCCTGAGTGAGCACCCTGCTTCCTCAGGCATCTACGTGGGGACCCCTCTGGTCCTGGCAGTGGGGCTTCCACGTGGCCTCCCCACTCCGGGTGGGCAGCTGTCTTCCCCCCTGCAGGATTCCGAGCCTCTCTGAGCCCCCCTCCCCACTACTACTCTCTGCCTGTCTCTGGGGACCCCGCGTCACAGGAAATGAAAGCCAAGAATGCCGAGGGGCCCCCGGGATGTGAGTGCACCTGGCCCGGCGCCAGGAGTCACCCACAGGCATGTCAGGGAGCTGGCGGGCGGCCAGGATGCGGCCTGCCAGCTGCCCCGCGGGCTGTGGGGGCAGGAAGTCCATGCAATAGACCCCTTCCTGGGAGCCTGGGGGAAGGTTAACTGCTAATGCTCAGCCCACCCTGAACCAGGAAGCCAGCCCCATCCACCCGTCCATCTGTCCATCTGTCCACTGTGCTGGCCTGCAGGTGGGAGGCTGAGGCCAGGAGGATTCTCGGCAGCCTCTCACTTGAGCCCCCTTAGAGAGGGGAAGCTGAGGCTCAGAGTGGTGACTGATGCCACATCTGTCCCCTTCAGGTGTCATGAGGAGGAGCTGCGTTCTGACCTCAGAGACACGGGGCCACCTCCTCCCAGGAACTGCCCTGATGCAGCCTCTGCAGAGCAGGGTTCAGGGCTGCCCCAGCGGCGTCCTCACCCTCTCCGGCACATTGTCAGCTCTAGTAAAAGCCTTCAGAGAGGGAATGGAGCGTGATCCTCGCCCCGCGGCCTGCCCACGCCCTCTGCTTGGCTCCCTGGCCAGGCATCTCCTGAGGTCCCTCCAGGGTCCTGTTTCTCAGCGGCGTCCACTCTGACACCGTGGGTACCCTGGGCAACTCCTGCGCCTCCCTGCCGGATGGCAGCCTTCGCCTGACTGGCTTCGTCGGATCCTCACACGGCCCTGGGGTAGGGTGCCGAGGGCCCGTCCCATTTTACAGGTGCTGGGACATGAGGCACCAGCCTGCGCCCCATGACCGGCCACAGAGCCAGGCTCGCATCTCTGCCCTGTCTGCGCTTGCAGCCCTGTGACCTTGGCCCATCCTCCAAGTCTGCACAGGGGCTCCCCGTCCCTCAAATGGGTGGTGGCTGTCCCTCACAGGAGGGGGGCATGGGGGGTGTCACACGGCGGCCAGGGAACAGCTGGTACTCACCCACCATGGGGACCGAGCAGGTGGCCTAGCACCTCCCTGACAAAGGATGGCTAGCTGTGTCCTCTCACTGCCCCAGGGACCACAGCCCCACATGGCCAAAGGCCGCAGGGGAGACCTGTCCCCTCCAGCTCCTCCCTCCTCCCTCCCTCCCTTCCTACTCATTCATCCCTTGAGTGGGCGCTTCTCTGTGCTCCTGTGGACCAGGCTCTGGAGCCGCCACGACCCCACTGCTCTTCTGGAAACTTCCTCAAGTCTCCAAGAGCATCAAAGGCCTGGGAGCTGGGCGACCTCTGTCCTCAGCAGGCGTGGTTTCCGGGCATTCCTGGGGTGGCAGGCAGCTCTTTGGGGCTATTTTGGTATCACCACAAATTTCACCCTCCTGTGAATGGGGAGTTTTCATCACACACGGCCGAGATGGGGTGATGTCACTCTCAAATGATAGGGATGCTGCAGGGTGGAGCTGGGTGGGGCAAAGAGGCATGACCCCGGGTGCCTGCGCGGGTCGCCGCCTGCTACCTGCTGCCCGCCACCCAGGCTTTCACCCGTGCGTGGGGCCGTGCCCCTCCCAGGCCCCTGTGGCCCCGAAGAGCAGGCTGTGCATCCCTGGAAAATGACGATGCTGGTGAACGTTTGTTTGTTTATTTAGAACTGGGCAGCAGGAGGTGACGGTTCTGGGGAAATGACTGAATCACCTTTGTCATTTCCAGGGCATCCAGAAGGCAGAGCTGAACAGGATCCCCCCGTGGTCGAGGCTGCCAGGGCTGATCCCAGCCTCCGGCCTGAGTACCCCAAACTCTCAGTTGTCCTGGGACAAGGAAATGACCCTGTCTGCAGACAGATGGGGGACAGCCCCTCCAGTCCCCTTGGACACCCTGGCCCTGTGCTCGGAGACAGAACAAAGCACCAGCTCTTAGGGGCCGCAGCTGGGCCCAAGGGCTCAGAAACCCCATGGAGCTCTTGTAGGAGCCGTGAGGCCCGGATGGGAACTGAGCAGAGAGGAATCCCGGCCATCTCAGGGGAGGGTGGGAGAGGGACGGAGACAGAGGGACAGGGGGAGGGGTCGGAGAGAGAGAGGGACAGGGGCAGAGACCCTCTGAGGGACGCCAAGGTCTCAGCCTCTGGAGACAGGGCCCTGTGCCTCAGTTTCCCAGGCTCGGGGGGCAGCCTCCTGAGCCAGCCCACGAGGCCCACTGTGCTCACGCATTGCTTCGCTCACTCGTTCATTCGACAAACCTCTGGAGCGGCTCTCCCAGGACAGGCCCTGGGCACGGCCACTCTCCCCAGCCAGCTTTGAGTCGCCGTCACGCCTTCAGGTTGCAGCGCAGGAGCCCCTGCTGACAGGCAGCCCCCCGTAGGCCTGGTGCCGGCTATGTTCCGGGCATGTTGAGGGTGAGGACATGAGGAGATCCCAGTTGCTGTTGATGGCTGGTGGGCGTTACTGTGGTCTGGATCTGCAGAAGAGCCGGAAGGCAGGTGCTGGGGTGGGCAGACAGGGAGGTGCTGGGGACCCTGGGGTCAGAGGGGCCACAGTGGGAGCGCTGGGGCTGAGGGGCTGGGAGGGGCCTCAGGGACCCACTTCTCTGCCGCGTCTGCCGTTCCCTTTGTTTGTAGAAGCTGTTTCTACACTGGGGCTTCTTACATTGGCCTGTGATGTGGTTTGAGGATGTTTTCCCAGTTTGCCATTTCCTGCTGTTTCAAGTACATGAAGTCATCTTTTTGTCTGGCTTCTCTAACTTGGGGTGTCCCGTCACCCCTTTTTGTTACTGCATAGTATTCTGTGGAATGGGTGGATCAATGCCGCCCCGGCTCCCCCTTAATCTTGTGCTCGCGTGTGTTTTTTTTTTTTTTTTTTTTTTTAATGTTTTTTATTGATTATATTGTTACAACAGTTCCAATTTTCTCCCCCTTGTTCCCCTCCACCCAGCACCCCCCTCCCCCAGCGATCCCCCCCAAGTCCATACCCCTGGTTCATAAAAATTAACTATCCCCCACCTCTCAAATATTAGGACCCTTTGTAATCTTGTAAAGGACAATGGGCGAAGGTCTCAAGCTCCTCTAGCTGCTTCAAGCTGGACATGGTCGTCGTCCTACCTACCCTTGGGTCCAGAAAACCCTAATAAGAGTGGGGGTGTGGAGGGGAGGGTGGCCTTCCCACATGGGGAAGGATCGTGCAGACTCCAGGTCAGTTGGCTGCCTCCGGTCAACAGCGTGCTTGGTTTAACAGCCTGGTGTCCTTGTTGTGTTCTGAGGGCAACAGATTTGGCGAAAAGGGTTAAAAGACATCATTCAATCCATAACTACTAGATGACAAAAGGCAGGGATTAATTTTTCAATGTTCCATATTAGGGGAAAAAAAAAAAAAAAGGCTTCTTTGTAAGGTGTGCTAGGCACATCTCGCCTGTCCAAAACCCTTTTGCCCATTATACTTAGTTTGGGCTGAAGTAAATAGTTTAGGTTTTTCCCCCTCTCAGACCTCTGGGCCTTTTCTGTCCAAGCCATTAGGATAGAAAAGAAAAATATGGAACGCTTCACGAATTTGCGTGTCATCCTTGCGCAGGGGCCATGCTAATCTTCTCTGTATCGTTCCAATTTTAGTATGTGTGCTGCCGAAGCGAGCACTCGCGTGTGTTTTCCAGGGGTACAAGGGACGTGGGGCCCACATCCAGCTGCCTCAGCTCTGGGGCTCCATCCGGCTGGTGCGGGGACCGGGCAGTCCTGTGCCACTCGTCTCAGAAGCCCCCAGGCGTTTCGGCGCAGAACGGTGGGTCCTGAGCCTCAGGTGGGCACCAGGTGGGAGACGCGCTTACTGAGCAGCCGCCGTGTGCTCCGCGCTGTGGTGAGCTCACCCGGCTCCTGAGAGGGAGGCTCCGCTCTGCAGATGGAACAGAGGCTGGAGGACTGGGATTTGGGTCTGATTGCAGGTGCCCTGTCCCCCACTGTGTGCTTCTGAACTAGGACCTGCCCCTCAGGGCTGGCTGGGGCCAAGTGCCCAGCCAGGACACCAGTCTCCACATCTGAGTGTATTCAGCAGCTGGCTCGGGACCTGGGGGCTGGGGCAGTCACCCGAGCATGACCTTTGGTCTCCAGGGCCTCTTGGCCCCCAGCCTGGGGAGGCTCAGCTTTTCCCCAGCCTCCACGGATTCCTTGGTGGATAAAGAACAATTGAGTCAGGGCTCAAGTGTCAGCCTAGGACCGGCCCAGGGTGGTGGCCAGGGGCCTCCGACTGCCCAGCCAGAGCTGGGAGCCCATCCTTCCACTGTGCCAGGCAGTGGGGTGGCAGGAGCTGGGCAGACAGGGCACCAGACCTGCAGTCAGAGCATCCTGGGTGCACGTCAGATCCCGCCCGCAGCACGTGGGAGACCATGGGGCAAACCTGAAGGACAGGCTGGCAGGGCCTCACTGCTCTGAAGAAGTGGAGACAGGGGCCGGGCACAGGCGTCTGCCCACTTGTCCCCCTGCCACACGAGTTGCAGGCACAGAGGACGTAATCAGCCCCACCCAGGGACAGCTACACTGCTTCTGTGCGTCCCGCGTCCCTGACGTGGACTCTGGTGGCTCCTGCCTTGCACCCCCATGAGCTGCGGGTGAGACCCCTCTACAGGCCGGAGCCACTCCGCCAGGGACTGGACTGTGTCCCCCACATTCATACAGAGGAGCCTTAGCCCCGTCAACACTATACGTGGAGGTGGGACTTCCTGGTGGGGCCTTTAGGTCTCGTGAGGCCACGGGCAGAACCCGACCCAGCAGGCCTGGGGATCCCACAGGAGGACGGGAAGACACCAGAGCTAGGTCTCCCCAGGTGCCGGGAGGACAGGTCGGTGGGCGCCAAAGAGTGGGTGGCCGTCTGCCAGACAGAGGCCTCACGGGAAACCAACCTGGAGCGCCGGGTCTTGAACACCCAGACTCCAGAACTGCTCCCACCATGCGCCTGGAACATTTCGTCAGGACAGCCCAGCAGACTGGTCCCCCCACCAAGTCCCATGCAACATGAGGTGGGCCTCACTTTTTGGCAGATGTGAGGCAGAGCTCCTTCCTGGGAGACCCATGGTCTGAGGCCTCAGAGTTGTGGCCGCGCGGCCTCAGGTGGCTCGGTCACAGCAGCAAGACCCCTGCGCAGTGACCCCTGCACCGGAGTGCGCTGCACGGCTGTCCCATCGCCACGCCTGCTGGTCTTCCTTTCGCCACTGTGGGTACACACCGGCCCAATTTCCGCCTGCGGCCCCTGTGAGTTGTGACCAAGGGCCCTCCAGGGGCTCCATGCACCCCCACACATCCCCTCCCCTCCCAGCCAGAGGCTCCTGAGACTGCCCCCCCATGCAAGCTGGGGGCTTGGGGGCTCTTCTGAGGGGCCCAACACTAAGACCAGCTTGAGGAGCAGAGAACACAGGCCCCTGCTGACCCCGGGGCTGCCTCTGTCCCTCGCCTCACAGTCCATGCTGGACAGGAGCTGACCCGTGGGGGGGGCATTGTGCACCCCGGTCTCAGTGGGGTCTATGGGGATCATAGCCGGGAGCTGCTGGGCCGGTGTGGGCAGCGTTCCTCGCCGGAGGTCAGGCAGATGCCAGCAGGTGAATGGATAGACCCAGCTCTTGCAATGGGCCTGGTGCAGGTGTGTGTGCCAGTTCTCTGTGTGGGGCCCCCAGGGGAGGGTCCGGCAACCCCGGCATGGAGGCAGCAGCCACACCTGGGAGGCCTGGGCGGCAGTCTCCCCCTCCAGGGCCAGCCCAGAGCTGAGCAGAGCCACCCTCACCGCAGCCCCCATGAGTTCTGGCCCTTAGTGGGTGCTCAGGAGATGGCTGCTAGCTGGAAATGCCCTGGGCACGTCACTGCAGGGCTTCCGTCCAACCAGGGCTACGGAGAGGAGGCCGGGTAGGGGTGTGTGCTCCAGAAGGAGGCTAGCGTGTGCTTGGCAGGGCACCCCAGCCTGGCCCAGGGCACCCATGCCAGCACCAGCCCCAGGACCCTCTGTTCCTCCTTGTGTGCGGCGGAAGCGGCCGCAGCCAGGCTGGTCTCGGAGCCTGACAGTGATGGATGGGCCGAGCCGCTGGGTTCCTGCCGGGTGGGAGGGAGGCCCGCTTCCCTTCGGCCACCAGACAAGCTGGATGTGTCCCCCTGGGCCTGAAGAGGGAGTTCCGGGCAGCATCCGGGCAGGTGGCTTCTTTGCTGAATCTGGCGTTTTGGTGGCTATTTCTGCAAGTGACCCTGTGGCTCTGACCTCACCTCAGAGACTGCCCCTCTGCTTTCCCAGGTCTCGGGCCTGAGAGAGAGGCCGCTGTCCAGGGCAGGAGGCCTGGCTGGCTTCCTGCGGTCTCTGCCTGTTCTGTAGTTTAAATGAAACATCCCTCAGGTCCTTGTGGCCTGCCCTAGGTCACTTGCCTCCTCCCAGGGGACCCCTTCATTTACTCAGCACCCACAGATGCTGGTGGCTGCCTCCCGCAGCATTTCCAGCTCAGAGCCGCCCAGGGGACAGCATGAGAGCCACGCATGTCTGCACTAAAAGACCCAAAGAAACAGGAGAAATTTATTGTGGAGTGTGGATTTTGACCTGAGTGGCCATCTCTCCGCGGAGCCCACTGAAGAGCTGTTAACAAGACACTTCACTGGGTGCGAGTCCTGGCTGTTCTCCTGTGTGTTACCCTCACGCTCACCTCTGCTGGGACATGTGGACGCAGGGGCCACCCCCCGGGCTGCGCAGCTCTCCCCAGTCCGAGAATCCTGGTGACCTGAGCTGGTGCCGTGGAAACTCACCTGAGACTGTGGAAACGCAGGGCAGGAGCCGAGAGAAGGGCCCAGGGGGCAGAGCGTGGGTGGCTGGAGGTCTGGCCTCTGCCCTGTCATGTCCTCTGGCAGCGTGGTGGCTTCCCTCTGGCTGGTGGGCTCGTTTATGAATGACGTTGCTTTTGCCACCAAATGCAGGATGTGCGGCTGGGCTGAGACCCAGGCGCTGCCACCTCCCTGCTGACCCACCGGCTGCAAGGCCAGGGGCCCGACGGCCGTGTGCAGGGAGGCCCAGGGCCCACTCTCGGGCTGGACCGGGACCTGCTGCCCTGCCGGAGTGGGTACAGTGGGGAGGCTTTGACCCCGTTGTAGGCCTGGCCAGGCACCCACGTGCAATCTGAGAGCAGGGATGTGCGTGTGCGTGTGCGTGTGCGTGCGCGCCCCCACCGCTTTCACCCTCAGCGGGCACCCCCCTCCTGATCTTCTTTCATCTGATCTGAAGAGCGTTTTACAGACACTGACTCATTAGCCTCCCACAGCCGAAGGAGGTGACTCGGTCCACCTTGTAGGAGGGGAAACTGAGCCATCTCATTGTTCACGATGTATGGCTGGGCCACCCAGAGAGCCGCCCCTCCCGATTTCCCCTCAGATTCCAGACCCAGGAATGTGCTCAGAGGAGCCAGAGCAGAGGGGCCCGGCGGGTCTGGGGGCCGGGGGCTGCTCTGTGTGCCGGGTGCCCAGTGCGGCGTTCCGCCCAGCGTGGCGTCAGCTTCCCTCTGTGCACGTGCGCTGAGCTCTCTCTCTCATCAGATTCACGCGAGAGTCCTGCAAGTGGGGTCTCCCACCCCTGGGCACAGCAGGGAGGAAGCTGCAGGCCCGTGCCAGCTGCCTCCACTCGCGCACGCTGTCACCATGAGGGGACATCTCATCTGCGAATCGCCAACCTAGAGCTCAGATGCATGGCCAGCATCCAGGGTGCGCGACAGAGTGAGGCGGTTCCCAGGGGAGCGATTCTAACAGCTGAAAACACAGCTCCCCAAAGGCAGTGGAACTCTCCCGGGGATTTAGAAAGCGTTCACAGAGGAGTGCCCTGGGCCACCAAGCCCTGCGAGATAAGCGAGGAATGAGGGGCCTTTCTGGGGACAGGCCCGCTCTTGCCCGCCCACCTGGCTGCTTTGATAACCCAGACGTCCAGGACTTTATTGTCCTCGCCTGTCAGTCAGCTCCTTTGTGAAATCACTTCCATTCAGACGTTTGGCTGCTTATGGCTGTGACTGAGGTGGAAACTTGTCTTCTGTTTGACAGGGAGGGAGGTGAAAATTGCTGTGTAAACAGAAGGCTCGCTGGTGCTGGGGGCACCACAACACCCCGCCCCCGGACCCCGCCACTGGCTGGCTGCTGTCTCAGGCTTGCTTCCTGGGCTCTGTGGGTCAGCATTCACCCCCTTGCTCTGTCTCTCGCCCCAGGCTCCATGGCCTAGGAGCCGCAGCAGGCAGAGGCCCCCGGGGTTCCCTCAGACATCAGGGGACACTGACACCAAACGCTGCCCCTCCGTCCAGGCTGCTTCCCATCAGCCAGCCACGAGGGGCCGGCATGGACCCAGGGGTGAGCAGCAGGTCCGGTCCGGGCAGGAGTAACAGCGACAAGTGACCTTTCCCACGTGAGGCCCTGGACTAACAGTTTTATGAGATTTATCACCTTCAGTTCTTTCAACCCCAATAAGTAGGTCTTACTGTCATGAAGGACTTGTCTGAGAAGACACCTCTGGTCAGTGGCTGGGGACAACCTGAGCTGTGTCCTCAGGTCAGGAAGCCTGGCCCCCTCGCATGGCACTGGGCTCCTCCCAACTGACCGGAGGTCTGGTTGCCCCTCCGGAAGCTGGCTGCTCATCCCCATGGTGACAGAGAGGGACAGGGACTAGATATTGGGAACTGGGGCTTCTGAGGTGCAGTGCCTTGTCTGGGGGTCTCTGTGAGGACAATCCCTAGCTCCTCCTGCAGCAAACCGGTCCCGAGTCGAGGGCTCTCTGAGGGACACCTGCACATGGGACTGGGGTGGGGGGCCTCTGCTGCTGGGGACCACGTGAGGGCCCTGCAGGTCAGTTAAATGGTCCCGTGTTACAGGCGCTTTGGGGCAGAGACGGCCACACACCCAGATTTGGGTGACTCTACCATCAGTCCGTCTGACTGCCCTTCCGTCCTCCTGCAGTGCTGACCAGGCTGGATAGAGACACTCCGAGATCTGTGCAATGGAAGTGCTTGGTCTCTGTCCCCTGGGCCTGGGGGACAGGGCAGGCCTGGCCGGTCCTGGGGTGTTGGGGCTTCCCCAGGCCCAGAAGCTCTCACCTCAAGAGCAGGTGGCCCCACAACTTGAGACTCATGGAGAGTCAGACCTTCCTGGGACTGGACCCCTAGGAAGGGGGTCGGGTGTCTCTGGCCTTTGTGAGGGCCTGTGCCTCCTGCAAAGTGGGCCCTAAGCCAGGCCTGGATGCCCTCAGCACCATCAGGGTTGGGTGTGGCTTCTGCAGGTGCCAGGAGTCCCCAGGGAGACCTGCCGGCCAAGGTGGTTTTTTGTGGGGGAGGGAATGAGCATTTGGGATGGGGCCCCTATAGGGCAGGGTCCCTCATGCTCAGTGCCGCCTACGAGCACCTCTGAGTCTCGGGCCACCCACCTGGGAAATGGGGTGCCAATCTGCTCAGAACCAAGGCTGCGCTGAGATTGGGGGGCACAGCCCCAGGGCCCTGCACACCCAGAGGGGCTGCTCCAACGCCCGTGCCTGCTGACTGGCCCGCCTGTTACCTGGAAGACGGGGAAGAAGGAGTGACAGGTGTTTCACCAAAGGGAGTGCCAGGTCCCCTGGCAAGCTGGTCCCAGGCAGGCACCCCTCCTGCCACCTCCTGTGGGTCTAGGACCCTGGAATCCTTCTCTCCCACCCAGCCAGGCTGTGGGTTGGGGGCCTGGTGGTTTTCCTTAGTGGGTTTTTTTTTTTTTTTTTTTAGTATATTTTATTGATTATATTGTTACAGTAGTTCCAATTTTTTTCCCTTTGCTCCCCTCTGCCCAGTACCCTCTTCCCCCAGCAATCCCACCCCCCTTAGTTCATGTCCATGAGTCGTACATATATGTTCTTTGGCTTCACCCTTTCCTATATTATTCTAAACTTCCCCCTGTCTATTTTTGTATTTACCAATTATGCTTCTTAGTTCCTGCACCATTTCCCCATTTCTCCCCCTCTCCCTCCCAGCTGATAACCCTCCAAATGATCCCCACGCCTATGATTCTGTTCCTATTCTGGTTTGCTTAGTTGGATTTTGTTTTTATTTTTAGATTCAGTTGTTGATAGTTGTGAGTTTATTGTCATTTTAGTGTTCATAGTTTTGATCTTTTTCTTAAATAAGTCCCTTTAACATTTCATATAATAATGGCTTGGTGATGATGAACTCCTTTAGCTTCACCTTGTCTGGGAAGCACTTTATCTGCCCTTCCATTCCAAGTGAGAGCTTTGCTGGACAGAGTAGTGTTGGTTGTAGCTCCTTGCTTTTCATCACATTGAATATTGCTTGCCAGTCCCTTCTTGCCTGAAAAGTTTCTTTTGAGAAACCAGCTGAGAGTCTTACAGGCACCCCTTTGTAGGTAACTCTCTGCTTTTCTCTTGCTGCTTTTGAGAGTCTCTCTTTATCTTGAACCTTTGGCATTTTAATTATGATGTGTCTTGATGTGGTCCCCTTTGGATCTAGCTTGTTTGGGACTCTCTGTGCTTCCTGGACCTGTATGTCTATTTCCTTCACAAACTTTGGGGAGTTTTCCCCCATTATTTTTTCACATAAGCTTTCAATTTCTTGCTCTTCCTCTTCTCCTTCTGGCACCTCTATAATTCGGATGTTGGCACATTTAAAGTTGTCCCAGAGGTTCCTAAGCCTCTCCTTGTTTTTTTCAATTCTTGTTTCCTCATTCTGCACTGGTTGGCTGTTTTTTTCTTCCTTAGGTTCCAAATAATTGATTTGAACCCTGGTTTTCTTCTCTTCACCATTGGTTTTGTGTGGCTTTTCCTTCGTTTCATTTAGCATAGCCTTCACTTCTTCCCTTATGAGTCTGCCATACTCAAGCATATCTGTCAAGCCTGTGAGCATCTTTATCACCAGTGTTTTGAACTCTGCATCTGTTAGGTTGGCGATCTCCTTGTCTGTTAGGTTGGCTGTCTCCTTGTTGCTTAGTTCTCCCACTGGAACCTTGATCTGTTCCCTCTTTTGGGCCATACTTCTCTGTCTCCTCATCTAGAGAGACTCCTGTGTGTGTTTGCCTGTGTGTCCCAGGTAGAGCTGTCGCTCCTGTTGTGTTGTAAGGGGCGGAGCCTTAGGGATTGGTCAGTACAGGGCGACCCATTTCACCACATTGTGGCACTGTATGTGGGGAAGGGGTCTGAGTGGGAACAATGCTGCTTGCCCAGCAATCACCTCTTTTCCAGGCACTTCTCCCACTTCTGTATGGGACTGGCACCCCTCTAGCTGCTGCCCTGCCCTTCGTTCCCAGAGTGGGTGGGTCTGCGGATGTTCTAGAACCGTGGGGGCCCTTTAAACAAGCAGACTCTGCTGAGAGACCAGCAGTTTCTGCCTCCGCCCCAACCCCCACTGGTTTGCACAGTCAGAAGCAATGAGGCTTGATTTTCCCTGGTGCTGGGACCGTGAGCTGTGAGGTCTGATGAGAAGCTGGAAACACTCCCCAGGTGTCCCTCCTGACTTTTAAAAACATGTAACTGTGCTTTCCACCGGCCTGCTGCCGCCACCACCACACCTCGTCCTCTCCGCCCTGGGTCCTCCCCTCCTACCTGTCTGGGTGAGTATTTCTTCTTTATATCTTTGTTTGTTGGGCTTCCTTGCAGCTTGATTTTCTGGAACTTCTGGTTGTCTCTAGTTTTGAAGTAGTTGTGTTCCTTCTTAGTTGTGGAGGGAGACCCAGCGTGTCTGTCTAAGGCCTCCATCTTGGCCAGAAGTCTCTCTTAGTGGGTGTTATAGTCATTTTGAATGACAGCAGCTGCCAGGCGACACTGTGGGACTGGCTGGCCCAAAGCACCAGCACCCTGCAGAGGCAGGTGGGCATGGGACCCGGCTGGGCTGGCCGCTCACATCCCCAGCAGCCTGAGAGGTAGGCTCCATGGTGGAGTGACTTGCCTGAGGTCACACAGCTAGAAATGACAGAGTGAGGCTTGGAGTTCGGGTCCTGCTTCGTCGGGAAGCTTGTCTGTGGGGCCCTGAGGGCCTCGGTGGGCAGAGCCCCTGGCCCCTGAGCACAGCTGCTCTGGTGCCTCAGCAGCCCCTGTACCTTCCCCCACGCCCCCCGCCCTGGGCCTCCAGGATGGTGCCCCACGGCCTGCCTCCCCCTCCCGCTGCCCAGCACTCAGCCCCAGGCGGCCACGTCCGTCTTCCACCTTCACTCTCACCCACGCGCTGGCTCCAGCTCTCCTGCCTGCCCCCACCCCACCCCACTGGAGCCAGCACCCCTGTTCCATTCTGCAGCTCATTGCTGTCCTTGCCCCAAGCCTTTCTTCCCGAGGACCACGGGACCGGCAAGGCTGCCCAGTCTGAGGGCACGGGCGCCGGCCTCCCTCGGAGGCCACACAGAGCTCAAATGCAGGGCCAGAGACGCGTCCGGGAGCATTGGTGACAGCGCCAAGGCTGTCAGCCCAGCTGCTCCCTTTGTCTGGGCCCCCCTACCCCCAACTGTGTGGGGCTGGCCTCCTGGCAAAAGGAGGACTTGCTGGAGCCTGGAGGAGCTTCCTGGCAGTCACAGTTCTCCCTACCAGCCACGGGGTGTTTGCTGACCCCGGCAGGCTCGCAGGATCCTTGGAGATCCAGAGCATGAGGTCTGAGGTTGGAAGTTTTAAGAAAGTCAAGCATTGGGAAGGAAACTCCCTTTCCTCCTCATGAGCCAAGCACACTTGGGGGGCTGGCATTTCCTCTGTTCTGTCCTGTGTCCTTCAGTGAGGTCTTGCTCCAGCCATCAGGACAGCCTGGCCACTTGCTGGGGTGGCTCTGAGGCCCCAGAGCCCTAGTCAGAGCCTGCTCTCGAACCCAAGCCGCGGGCCCAAGGATGACCCATGCCACAGCCAACTGCAGTCCCGGCTCTGCTTCTCAGCTCCTGGGCAGGAGCCACTGTGGGCTCAGTGCTGCCCGGCCCCGTCCAGAGAAGGTGTGTGTGCCTCAGTTTACCTATTGACAACAGCACCTCAGCTGGGGAAGGCAGCCTGTGCCCCAGGCAGACAGGACTGTCTGCAGCCCACACTCGAGGCTGTGCCCGCACTGGGGTGTAGAGCCCTGGCTACACGCCCACGCGGCTGACTTCTGCTGCCACCGTAAGGTCACCGTGCACAGCGCTGGGAAGAGAGGGCAGGAGCATCTCCACTGCACAGATGCACAGACATGTGGGCCGAGGTAGAAGGCCGCACAGCCGAGCAAAAGAATGAGGAAGAGGCGAGTGTGGAGTACGTGTTACTTCTGTGTTCAACATAAGCTGCTTGCTGGGCAGTTCATGCAGCATGACATTCAGCAACGGCTGTGTAACAGGTGCCGCTCATGCACCCGGGCAGCCTCCCTGTGGGCCTGACACGGGACCGGGGCCCGTGGCGCACGTGCAAGCCCAGGTGCGGGCAGCACCAGCCTCCCTGGCCGCCCAGCCCAGCCCATGGCCTCTAACGTGCGGCCTGACGCCCACCCCGGCTCCAGGCACCTCCTGAGGGTGGGCGCCGGCATGCTCTCACCGTGGGTGCCCAGGGGGGGCCCTGAAAGGAGTGGACGTGGCCAGGAGAGAGCGCGTGTGGAGGGAGCTTCAGGGGGCCCAGAACTCTGACTGGGAAACTGATGTCCAGGCCACCGGAGGGGTTGGGGCCGGAGGACAGACGGATTTCACTGGCTTCACAGTGGTCCCGGCCCCTCAGGGCACACGGGGGAGGGCGGGTTCAGTGGCGGTCTCCTGGGTCACGGGCAAGGAGGGAGACGGAAGGAGCCCTCGTCTGGGTGTCTGCATGGAGTCCAGGCTACGGAGGGCATCTGGGGGTGGCCCCGGCCGTGTTAGGGGTTTGGAGGCCACACCGGACGCTTAGGAAGCCTCTCCCTGGTGGAGGAACGTGCTGATGCTCCGAGGAGTCGGGCGGCTCGGGCAGCCTCACAGCGTGTCTGGGGCCGGGAGCCAGGCCTTCGCCCCTGCCACGCGCGCCCCCGCCCCTCTGCGCACGGGCATGCTCGCTGCCCAGCGTGTGCCTACGGCCTGCGCCCCGGCTGCGGACATTGGGCGGGAGCCCTGCCGAGGCCCGAGGTTGCTGCATCGGGATTCACCCACAGGGGATGACGAAAGCTCGCAGGGCCGTTCGCCTCGCGTGAGGGGCGCACGATGGCCTGGGGAGCAGCTGAGGGGCCTGCGCACCCCGACCGGGGCCCACGCAGCCCGCAGTTGAGGAAAGCGGGGTCTCGTCCTGCACTGGGGTCCTCGGACACTACTCCATTCCCTCCGCAGTGCGAGGGGCGGGCGGGCAGGCGCTCAGGGGCCCACCCAGGGCCTCTTCAAAAAAGCTTTGGACAAAGCCGGGGAAGGAAACTGAGTTTTAAAACCCAGACGTGGTCTGGAAGAAGTTTCTCGGGTAGCTCTGTGACCGGGACTCGGGCCTGCGCTGTTCGCTGTAGCAGCCACTGGCCACACGTGGCTACTGAGCTCCTGAAATGCAGCCAATGTGGCTGGAGCACTGGTAACTATCATTTAATTTTAACTAACTTAAATTTAAACTTGGTAGCTGACACATTGGACAGTACAAGCCCAGGGTGATGACAATATTCTGGGTGGGGTTGGGGTGTTGAACCTCCTGGTACTGTCAGATGTGTGGACTGCTCGTGAGTAATGTTACCTCAAACACACCGATGCTGCGCGGCTTCAGTGTGTGCCTGCCGGGTACGGCGCTGACGTCCTGCGGTGCCTGCAGCTCAGACGCAGGATGACGGATGGGCGGCAGGTGGAGAAAACACAGCCGCGCCCCCTGGCCCCGACGCGGTGGGTCAAGACGCACAATAAGATGTCGAAAAGCCCAGTATGGTGGATGGAGGGTCTCAGGTTACTCTCGGGGATGTGCTGGCTCCAGGGGAGGTGTCAGACACGTGGGGACTTGATGAGCAGACAGGACAGGTCCAGCAGGACGTGACGGTGAAGGCTGGGGGAGGACAGGGCGGCTGCGGTCAGGGCCGTAGGGTCAGTGGTCAGGCCCAGGCAGCAGCGGGAGGATCTGCGGTGTCTGGGTTGGGGGTGCTGCCTGGACGCTTCATTTCTGGGCCTAGAACAGGCTGTCCCGTCTCTCCCTGCCGTCTTCTGGGTTCAACTTTGAGCATCCCTTTGTGCACGCAGGGCAGGCTGTCTCTTCACACTTTGGCTCCTGACTGTCCTTTTCCGGGAACGGCCTCTCCTTGCCCTTTGAGGGGTGTATGACTTATGCTTTAGGAAATGTTCCCCGAGCTGCCTGCCCGGTCCCCAGCGTGGGCAGGACAGGGCTGAATGGGCCCTTGTTGCTGAGAGCTGGGCACATGTTGAAAGGGGTTTGTGGACCGAGCCTGGGCCATGTCCCACAGCGGGTGATGCCAGGGGACACTGAGTCATGGGCAGAGGAGGAGGAGGCCCGGGGCCACTGGCCCAGAGTCCCCGGGTGGGCTGATCCGTGGGGTCTTGATTTTCCCTGTCTGTTGGAGAGATCCCAGGCTCCGTGTGTGACCCCTGCAGGACATTGTTGCCTTTGTGATGTTCTTTAGGGCCTGTGCTCACCTGCGCTCTCCGGCCAAGCAGTCTGAGTCCCTGGGGACAGTTCCTGTAGGGGTGGCATGAACTCTCCACCCTCCATGGGTCCTGTGCAGAGAAGGACCTTGCTCTGCTTCCTGCAGCCCCGGACCTGTGTTTGGATGGCGCGTCCTCAGGGGAGGACAGGTGGGCCCATGTGCCCACCCGCATTGAGCAAAATTGTGTTCTGTTGACCAAATGTGCTGACCTGCCCCTCAGGTTCCCCCGGGAGGTCGGGCACTTGCAGGGCTCTTGGTCGCTCCTCCTGCCATTGCCCCAGGCCTCACCGCTCCTGGAGGGAGGTGAGGGCACTGAGACCCGTCCGAGTGCCAGCCCCACAGGCCCCTCGGAAGGGACACAGTGCCCAGGGCTCCTCCCCTGGGAACCACCCCTGGGGAAGCGCAGGGATCGATTCCGGGTGGCTGGGCAGAGTCCACAGCAGGCTTGTCAGCAGGTGGTAATTTTATTCAGCAATAACTGTCCATCTGGTCCTCCTCCTGCACCCAAACACCTTGATGGTGGCAGAGTCTCCCAGCCGCACTTTCCCCAGGATGTTGTCTTCTCAACTTTCCTGGGTCTTTGATCTCAGACACTTGCTCTGTTGCAGGAGGGTCAGGCCCGTGCCCCCTGTGCCAAGGCAGAGAGGGGAGGGGGCTCACAATTAGAGAAGACAGAGGTCACTGCCGCCTGCCCCTCACCCCCAGGTGTCCTCCGTCCCTCAGGAATCAGGAATCTGAATCAGACCCATGGGACTGGCAGTTGGTAATGAAAGCAGGAGCCATCACCAGACCTGACAGAGGGCCTGGCCCTGCACCACGTCTCACCTGTGTGACCTCACAGAACGCCCGTGCCAGCCCAGCACAGCCCTCTACACAGTGGCTGTCACGCGCCGCACCTGGGGCCGAAACTTGACTCAGTGACTCACGTGCTGCCCTTCCCAGGCAGGCATTTTCTTGTTTTAGGAGATAGGGATTGTTTGAAAGATGTCATCGACAGTAGCATGTAAGAGGTTTATTGTTGGTATTTACAAGTAGATGAGCATGTAAACAGTTCTCAGTTCTAATTTCCATCATAGAAAGGAATGAAATACAACCAGCAAGAGCTATTTGAGGTCCTCGATAATTTTTAAGAGTTAAAGGGGTCTTGAGGCCAAACAGAGAATTATTGGTGAAGAGAGAACCAAAGACCCACAGAGAGGGAGGCTGGATTTTGTGTCTTGTCCTGTGGACCCCCCGCTTTTAGCAGAGTGTTGATTGTCTCAGGAGTGGCACAGCCTGGTCCAAGGGGGGTGCAGGTGGATGGCCAGGCTCCAGGGAGAAGCGGGGGTTCCCCTGCCAGGCTAGGCAACCCTTCCCTGATTGGAGGGAGAGGATGAGAGAAGGTTCTTGTTACACAAAGTCCTGGCGGGCTGTGGCTGGCAGTGGGCAATGGTCAGGCTCTCAGAGGAAGGTGGCAGGGACCTGTCTGGGGGCCTTTCTTGGTGCCTTGGACGTTGTGGGCCCCTCTGGTCCCCATCGTCCTGCTCAGGAGCCCTGCCAGAGGGAGACGAACTCCAGAGAGAAGTGGAGCCCTGGCTGTGGAGGTAGCTCCCCCAGCCCCCAGCCACGTGCCTGGCAGAAAGCCTGCCCGCTCACTCCTGGCTGCCCCTTCAGGCCTGGACTCAGCTCGGGAGAGGGGCAGGGTTCCAGGCGGGGAGAGCCAAGGGCTCCCTGGATAGACCGGCATTGCCTCTGGCCAGTTGGGACGGGATTCCAACAAAACATCCTGCTCTCCAAGCTGCAGGGCCAGGCTGACCCATGACCTCCTGGGGCAGCGAGCAGGCAGGGGGCACCGGCAAGCCCTCCCTGCCAAGAACAAGAGTGGCCGAGGGGCAAAGCTGGAGGCCCACAGCCCAGGGTCACACCAAGGTCACCCCAAGTTAGGGAGAGGAGCTGCGTTTGCTCATCTCAGAGATTGTATAAAACGTGAATGTCCAGCTCTCAGTAAAATTATTATTTACAACAATAAAATCATCATATGCTAACATAAATAAAAATTTAAAGAAAAATAATTATATTCTCAAAAATGTAGTAAGAATACCATTGTTTTACATTGTTGCGAGTTTCCTTATTGTTTGGGCTTTAAAAGAAAGCAGATTCTCACATCTGCACTTGAGTTTAACTCTCCACGTGGCCCCTAGAAAACTGCGCTGGGCGCTGTGAGCACACGGACCCGCAGGCTGGCTCTTCACAAGGTACTGGGACCCACGGGTCTGGCACGCCCTGGCTCTCAGATCTCGCCTCAAGAGCTACCCCTGTAACATACATGACGTGCAGCAAAGACGCAGGCAAGGAGAAGCAAACACCCCGAGGAGCAAGCAACACACAAAACATAGAAAACATGAAGCAGAACGGCACACGGAACTCAACTAGGTCCTACTGTCAGGCAGCGCAGGTCTGCATCTTGTTCTTGGGCAGTCACCCCAAAAACGTGTCCCAGGGGCGTCTGAAATCCCAGAGCTCAGACTCTGCTTCTGCTGACCTGACGCTCGCCTCGGGGTGGAGATGGGGCGCGTGGGGACTCAGGGAAGCTGCAGGCATGACTGGAAGGGGGCTCAGTGGTTTCTGTCCCTTGGCTGGGGCCACTGTGACGGAGCCCCAGGGCCCGGGTGGCTCAGTCACAGACTCATGTCTCCATCTGGGGACTGAGCCCGGCACATGGCCCACCAGACTTGCATCCAGTGAGGGCCCCTCCTCCCTCCTAGATGGGGTCTTCCCTCACGTCTTTCTGTCGCAGAGAGCAGACAGTGAGATCCCCGAGTCTCTGTTATCAGGGGCCTAACCCCTCCCGAGGCTCCCCCCTGCTGACCTGCACACCTCCTGACTCCGGCGCCGGGGGCTAGGCTTCAGCATGTGGGTTTTGAGGGACATAGATGGTCAGGCCTTGTGAGTGTCCCATTGAGGTTTAAATACCTCCCTGCTGACGCCCGTCTGGCCCAGAAAAGGAGGCCACAGGCGGGGGAAGAGAACAGATCAGGCAGCTGCTCAGATGTCCAGGAAAAGGACTTTAAAAGCTCTGGGTCTTCCCTCCCCCGGCCTCACCTGGACCCAGCTGAAGCCCAGACGTGCTCCTGAGCCTGTGGAGCTGATGGGAAGGGCTCTGAAGTGGACCTGGCGGCTGGAGGGGAGAGGCGTGTGGTCACTGCCTCCTGGCCGAGACCTGGGAGGCAGGCCGTGTGCCCACTTCCTGAGACAGGTCTGCGGGCACAGCTGGCCTGGGGCTGAGAGGCAAGCGGACAGAGGACAAAGGTCACCCCTGTCTTGGTCAGACGGCCTCCTGCTGCCCAGGCCTCCAGGGCAGGCGGTGATCCCCCTGACTGGTGCACACACACGCACACACACACAGGGCACACAGGGACACACTCACACACGCACAAGACTCAGGATTATAATGTGACCCGCCACCCCACCCCCCACCCGTCCTGATACCCAGAAGCAGGGCTGGTGGCTCTCGGTGTCTGTGGATGCCATCCACATCCTTGGGGCCAACCCACTGAAGCGCTGAGGCCCTGAGCTTGTGACCCTGGCCAGGTCACCCCCGGGTTTCTGGAGGAGGCCTGGTCTCTGCATAGGTAGGTCCCCAGACTTCCATCTGTCGGGGGCCAGACCATGGCCCCACCCTTGCCCCCCGTTCCAGTCCACATTGCCAGCCCACTGCGTGGGGACACGTACTGCTGGGGGCTGAGCGCTTAGAGGAACGGGAGACAAGCCTGGCTCCAGTGCATTGTGGGTGCGTTTCTGCTCCCTCACACCAAAGCATCCTGCTGAAAACTCCAGACCTGGAGGCCTCAACAGGCTCCCAGACATACAAGGAGGGGTCTGAGCTGCTGGAGGGCCAAGGATGGGGGCTGGGGGGGGGGGGGCTCCTGTCTCCAGACCTGCCTGGGACACTGCCTCTCCCTCCAGACGCGCACCTCAAGAATCCCAGACCAGATGCAGTCACGTATGGTAGCAGGTCCTGCAAGAAGGGAAAGTGCTCTCCTCTCCTGTTTTATCTGACGCCAGAAACAGTGTGTTCCACTCACACCCCCGCTCCGGACAGGCTTGCCGGGGTGGGGGAGGGGGAGGCGCTCAGGGACGGGGCCTGTGAGGAGCGGGCTGGGGGGCCAGGCTAATCCCCAGTAATTGCTGCCTGGGGAGGCTGGGACGGACGTCTTCACCCCTTTCTTGCACTCAGCTGTGGGGACGGGCCTGGAAGCACCTCGGTGGGGCCCGGAGGGCACGCTGGGCCCTGGGAAAGGCCTGAGCCGTCTGAAACCCAATCGTGGCCCCTAATTGCCTGAAGGGATTAGCAGCCCCCACCCCCCGCCCCTCCTCCAGGTGAGCGCTCCTGGCCTCCCAGGGCCACCTCCCGGCTGGGTCTCTTGGAGCCTGGATTAGTGCAGCACTGGCATTAGTCTCTGGGGGCCCAGGGTCCCCGCCCCCAGGCCCAGGTGCACCGGATCCAGGCCGGGAGGAGGGGCCCAGAGGCCCAGCCCAGCCTGAGCTGCTCCTGGGGTCACATCGTGCTGGAGCATCAGATAAGGGGGCTGCCCCCCTCCCTCATCCCCACACGTCGCCTGGGGTGCTTCCTCTGGTTCCAGCATCGACCCTCTACCCTCCTGGGCCTGGTCTCCAACTTAAAATGACAGGGTCAAGCCCCAAGCCCCCACCCAGAGTACCCAGCCCTGCTCTGGCCCAGCTTCGAGGCCCCAGCAACCCACCCTAGGACGTGTCTGTCCCCTCCTCCCGCTTCACGCGTCACGGGCTGAAGCAACACGGTGCCACCTTGAAGCCTCCCTCCCTGGCCCCCAAGAGCAGCACCCCCTTCTTCAGGGCCTTCTCCCCTAAGCCCACTGCGGCCATGCCCCCCAACCCCACTCACCCTACTTCCCTTTTGAAAAACAATCCCACCATCTCCCCGGTGGGAGCTGGTCTGTCCTCACTCCCCGGCTCTCATCCCTGTTCCTCCCTGGCCACGAGGCCCGGGCAGGGGACCTGCCTCCCTCTCCTCTGTGACCCCCGCGCCTGAGCAGCACCCGGCGCCGACGAGCACGTGGCGAAAGCTTGTTGGATGAGTGCATGGTGGGCACATGGGTCTCTCCCTTTTTCTTAAAGAAAAAGAATGTGACGTAAATGTACCATCTTAGCGGTTTTTAAATGTGCAGTAGTGTGCACTCTGTGCCCAGTGCTGTGTTACGGACTCTAGAACTTTCTCATCTTCCCAAACTGAGACTCGGTCCCCATTCCACTCTCACGGCCCCTCCCCCGGGCCCTGAGACCACCTTCCTGTCTCTGTGACCCAGCACGCCAGGTCCTCATACAGTGGAGTCACACACGCTCAGTCCCTTCGCGTCCTGCCCGTTTCACTGGGCACGGGGTCATCACCGCTGAGGCTCCACGGCACAGAGGCCCCTGGCTGGGTCCCTCCGCTCATCTGCGGGAAGACACCTGCTGAATCTGCCGCTCTGAACACAGCCACGCTTCCAGGGCCTGTTCTCAGTCCTTGTGGACTTTTACCCAGAAGTACGATGGCTGTATCACATGCCGTTCTATTTTTAATTTTTGAGGAAACTCATGCTGTTTTCCACAGCGGCTGCCCGTTCCACATTCCCACCGTCGGGGCGCGAGGGTTCACGTTCTCCGCATTTTTGCCGACACTTGACGTTTTCCGTCTTTTTGATCACAGCCGCCCGATCTCATCGTGGTTTCGATGTGAATTTCTCTAATGAGAGGTGATGCTGAGCGTCACTCCACAGGCTTGCTGGCCGTGGGCACAGCCTCTTGGCAGAGCTGTCTGCTCAAGCCCTGTGCCTAAATCCCGGAAGGGTTATTTGTGTTTGTCGTTGTTGGGTTGTAGGAGTTTGCTCTGTATTCCGCGTATTAACCTTTTACCAGATATTTGATTTGCAAATGCTTTCTCCCACCCTGCGGTGCCTTTCCACTGGCTTCACTGTTTCCATGGCAGAATTTTTAAAGTTTGATGTGTTGCAGTTTGTCGGTTTTTTTATCTGTTGCCTGTGCTTTGGATGTGAGACGCCGTCTCTGCCTGACTTTTCCCGAGGGTGGCGAAGGATCCTGGCGGTTTTCCCCCTTCTTCTGCGAGGGAGCTTGTTAGGAATCAGACACTTAATTAGTTGGCACATTAGATGTTTCCAAAATACCTCTCTTTTCTTTTTTGATCTTTAGAAAACCTTGATATTCAAAGTGGGCCTCTGCTGCCTGTTCTCTCTGAAGGCCTGCTGGGGAAGTGTTTTAGCCCCAACAGAGAAGGGGAACCGAGGGCTCTTCTTGGGGAAGAGGTGGTCAGGCCCAGGGCGAGTCCTGGGAAAGCCCCCCGCACCCTCCCCAGCAGCTGTTGGGCAGACAGGTTTGGTGAATACCAGGGTGGTCTGGAGATGGGAGGGAAGAGTGGGGGGAGAGGCTTGGAGCCCGAGGGGTTCCAGGGTGAGGGGGAGGCTTGGCTACAGGCCTGCATCCTTTCAAAACACCAGCTGGTCGTCCACCCCTTTCCCCCTCTCCTGCTGGGTTCCTGAAACAGAGAGCTGGTTCTTGCCCCATCTTGGAACCAGGCACTGAGCAAGGGGAGCACTGGGGAGTCAAAGAATTCTGGGATCCGCTTCTTGGAGGGACAGGCACAGGCAGGGACATAGATGCTCCGGGTGGGGCAGGCACAGCCGTGAAGAAGGGTGGCCCCTCCCGGAGCGGGGACAGGGAGGCTCAGGCCAAACGCCGAAGTGCAAAGAGGGGAAGGCAAGTGGATCTCAGACCCCCGCCTCTGCCGTCCCCCAGAGCCACCTCCTTCTCTGAGCTGATTCCTGGAGCCTCAGGTAGGTGCTGCTGGCTCATTCTTGGGTGGTGACCGGAGGTGTGACTGTGACAGGGGCGGGGACGACGGCAGCTCCAGGAGGGCTTAGGTGGTCCAAGCCCGCGGACAAGCCCGCGCCAGGCTGAGAACATGGCCAGCGAGGAAGCCCGTCGTGCTGATTTCCTGGGGAAATGGTGTGCGTGAGCCAACACAGAGCTCAAGAGCAACCAACGGAACCACGGCCCAGACGCTGGTTCCAGTTGGGACCAGTGGGCCTCCCCTTTCACCTTATAAAGCGTTCGGCCGTTCGTAAATACCATCGCCAGAGATCAGCTCACGACCAATGAAATCGTTTCCATATCAACTTCAGTATGTACGAGGGGCGAGCGTTTGCTCAGACTCTCCTCAGGAGACGTTCACGCAGAAGCTCGCAGACCGCAGATACGGGAGCACGCGGCTCCTGCCACTCTCCTCCGAGGAGCATCCGAGAAGTTTGGGGTCTGGATCAAGCCTCTCTTTTTGCCCTTGTCAGTCCTTCATCCACCTACAGACCCCCACCCATCCATCCACCTGCCCTTCCTTGTATCTCCATTCGCCCATCTGCTCAGAAAACAGTTACTGAGCTGAACTCCAGGCTCTGGTCACAGAGAGGACAGCAGAGAAGAGACAAAAACCATCCCTGTCCTTGGACATCACCATTGTTGGGAGCTGGACATGAGCAACAATCCCCTCAAACCCTGGGTGTCACTCACAACACCAGGGACTGATCTGAGAAACACAGTGGGCAACGAAGAGGACAGACACACAGGGAGACCAGACGCAAAGAAGACACCCTGTGGTTTTACTGACACAAATTTCAAAGACAGGAGCACCTACTCGGGGGTGCCAGGCTCCAGGAGCAGTTGTCTCTGGGGCTGCTGTCTGCCAGGCTCACGCCACCTCCGGTGCTGGTGCTGGAAACACCCCACTTCTTGAGCTGCGTGCTGGTCACATGACTGGATATATAGGTGTCAAAGTCGCCCAGATGTGCAGTTAAGATTCATGCACTTCACTTTGTTACACTTCAGGCAAAACAAAACATTCATACATGTGCTATTCAAATGAGGCTGAAGGGCAAGAAATTGCAGGCATTCAGACCGTTTTGATGGACAAAATGGTGACATGCCTGAGTCTGAGAGCCAGCCCCCTGCTGCCTCAGGCCTCATCAGCACCGGTGTTTCTCCACTCCACCCTCTCCCTGCACCCCACCCCCACCCCACTGGCTAAGGCCTCCTCCTCCTCACAGAGTTGGGAAGCCCCCCGACTCAACATGATGGAGTGCAGTCTGTTTCTTCAGATTCCCTGCCCCTGGCTCAGGCGCATGGGTACCTGGGTGAACTCTCTGGTGTGTCCCCACTGATCCGAGAGTGAGGCCACTGTGTCTCTCAGAAGTCCCCCAGCGCTGCGTGGTGTCATCTGGCCCTTCACAAATCCACGCTTTCCTTCAGGGTGGGGGTGGGGGGCTCATTGCACATGGATACCAAGAGGGAAGGCAGAAATTAATTCAGAAACTACTTCAATCTCAGGCATCACAGAGTGAGACTGTCATTGACAGAGCACCTACTGTGTGCCAGGTATAACTCTAGGTGGGAAGGTGGGAAAACCTGTGGATGATGACTCCTTACCTGAGATTATTAACTTCCAGAGAAATGACCACATTTTTTCTTTGCAATAAAATACATGTGTGAGGATTTTGGGTCTAGGTAGATTGAGGAAGGGATCAGATTCACCTGCCCACAGACGAACTATATAAGAAATGGTTTTCAAGCATCTGGGCCCCACGTAGTAAAGGACAGGGACCCCCGAGAGGAGGAGAGCAGGTGGGGAGAGCCTTCCCAGACCACAGCTTGGGAAGAGGGGGCCAAGGTAAGAAATAGATCAGAGGCTTCAGGTAGACCGTGGAGGCTGGTGTTCCCGGGACACAAAATCCATGGAGAGGAAGCTCCCGAGGTCTGCAAGGACCCTTCTTGAGTGTTCAGGAAATCAGTACATGTGAGAAAACAACCCAAGGCCAGGAAAAGAACAACCTGAGTCAAAGCTGGGGCCTCTTTTACCTGCCAAACTGGGACACGCCAGGGCCTAGGGCACCAGGGAGAGTGTGCAGAAGGCGTGGCCTCAGGAGCGGAAAATATTACCAACAAGAAGAATGTTACCATGTCTGGCATCCAACAAAAAACGGGCAATCATGCAGAGAAGCAGGAATATGTGACTCATGTCAAGGAAAAGACCGGTCCCTTGAAATGAGTAACAGGGATGCTAGGATTAGATAAGGACGTTGAAATAGTTATTAACACTGGAGTCCAGACACATACGCAGTTAGGCAGAGACGTAGAGAATCTAGAAAAAGACTTACGTTGAGCTTTTAGAAGGAAACATTTACAATGTTTGAGATGAAAAAAATGGAAAGGAAAAATAGCCAATTAGATCTTAGAGAAGAAGAGCTCCGTGAACTTCAATGCCTCACAAAAGGAACTGTCCAGAATGAAACACACAGAGGACAGAAAGCCAATGACCCAAGCGTCTGTGAGTTTCGGAACAATACACACGTGACTCAACACACGTGTCGTTGGAGCGCCTGAGGAAAAGGGAGCAGATGACAGCCGGAAAGGTCCCAACTTCATGAAAAACACGAATCCACAGGTCCGAGAAGCCCCACAGGCCAACAAGTCATAAGCACAGGAATACACAAAAAGGCACACCAGAACGTGTGACAAATCGCTTAAAACCAGTGAAAACTAGAAAGCTATTTAAAGCCACCAGACGCTCTGCCTATAGAGACACTACGGTTTTCCGCCGACACAGACAAGCTAGAAGATGGCAGAGCAGCATCTCCAAATCACTGGCAGGGAAAAACCCTGTGTATCCGGAATTCTATACCCAGTGAAAATGACTGTTTAAGGAAAAGGCAGAACAAAGGCTATTCCAACAGGTAAAAGCTGGAAGAATTTACTGCAGATAGACCTGCAGCCCAGGAAACGTTAAAGGAGGCCTTTCGGGCAGAAGGAAAGTGATAGCAGATAAAAATATGGATCTACAGAAAAGAACTAAAAAGAGTCAGAGATGGTAAACACGGAGGCGAAGCTATATGTTTCATTGTTGAAAGGAATTGAGCTCTGGGACGGGCAGTGTGAGTTTGGCAAAAACTTTCCTCCAGACAAATATTTATTGAACTGGTCAAAATAAGCAAAGACAATCATTTAAAGTTTATAGATATTGATCAAAGGGCTGACAAAAAATTGAGGGGCATTTTTTCAACAAAATCCATGAAACCCGGCTCCAAGATAGAGGCTGTGGCACCCAGGGTCTGGGCTGCACCCTCCGCCGCCACTCTGCGCTGCAGGCACGGCCGTGGGCGGGAAGCTCCGCCTCCCTGGCTTCCCGAGGCGGACCAGCCCTTCTGCGTGGACAGAGCAGCCAGCGAGGAGTCTTAGGTCCCATCTCCCCAGCGAGGGGCTGCAGAAGAGCTACACCAGCGGGGGGTGGCTGCTGTCCTCCAGCTCCCGCTCTGCAGGGAAGAGCCCAGTGGAGCAGCCGGTGGGCTCCGAGCGGAGGGTAGCGCCCCTGACCCCATCGGCAGGTCTCCTCTGCTTGTGTCTGTGCTGTCATTGAGCGGTACCAGGCGATGGGGGCAGATGCAGGGGGGTACCTGTTACTGCGCCTGCATTCCCCACAGCTCCTACCCCATGTGAGGGTCTAGGAGGGGTGGCTGGTGAAGCCTGGGTCTGTCCACCCCCAGCTCCTGCTGCACAGCACAGAGTTTCTGCCCAGGGGAGGGTCACGGCAGGCTTCAAAGACTGCCAACACTATTCTCTTGCCAATGGATCAGACTGTGTAGCAATTTACGCTCCTGGGCATTGTTAAACAAAACAACAGAGCAATCGTCAGTGACAGATTGCTGTGATACTGACAGGGGCAGACAAGCCAGAGATTTGTGTCATGGAAAAACAGCAAAGAAAGGGATCCAGGCTAAAAGCAGAGTCCTCCTCGGTGGCCTGCCGGCCTGCATGCAGCCAAAGCTGCACCCTCGGAGGGGGGACAGAGGGGGTGCTTTAGAGGGGCCCGGCTGATGCACTTAACAGACAAACACTTTAAGTAAGCCGTTACAAATATGTTCAGAGAATACAGGAAACCGTGTTGAAATACTTAAAGGAAGGCACATTGATAATAACTCATAAAACGGAGACTATCAGGAAAGAGGCAGAAAGCATAAAAAGAGCCAAGAGGAAATTCTGGAGTTGGAGGTATAATAATGAAGATGAAAAATTCACTAGAGAGGCTCCACTGCGATTTGAGATGGCAGAAGAAAGTGTCAATAAACTTAAATATCAATAGAGATGACGTAACCTGCAGAAAAGAAAGAAAAAAATAAACAGACCCGGAGAGAAATGTAGGACACCATTAAGCATGACAGTATATGTATAATGGGAGTACTAAGAAAAGAAAAATATTTGAAGAAATAATGGTTGAAAACTTCCCAAATTTGGTGGGTGACAGTACTCTACGTCCAAGAAGCTCACCGAACCCCAAGTAGGATGGATGCAGAGATCCGCAGGCAGACTTCTTATACTCAAAAGTGTTGAAATCCCGAAAGCGGCGAGAGGGAAATGACTCCCCGTGCACAAGAGGACCCCGAAACTCAACAGCCAGCTTCTCATCAGAACAGGTCAGAAGGAAGGGGAATGCTATCTTTAAAGAGCTGACCGAAAGAAAAGAAAAACTACTCACCAAGGGTCCTATGACAAGCAAAACTGTATTTCACAAGTGGAGGTGAAATGAAGATACTCCAAGGCCAACAAACACAGAACCAAGCAAACTGGCCGCCAGCTCACCTGCCGTACAGGAAGTGCTCACGTTTGTCTTCCAGGCTGAAAGGAAGTGGTGTGATTCCAGTCCACACCAGAACACAGAGGCCAGTGAGTGCAATATAAGTACATACCTATTCCTTGTAATAAAGCCCAAAACTGGGCGTGGCCCACGTGTCTATCACGAGGTGAATGGGCAAACATGTGGTCACATGTTCATTGAGTGAACAGTACGCAGCAATGAAGAGGAGCGATGGTGCCGCCATGGCGGTGACCCTCGAAATACTGGCGTTGGGTCAAAGCAGCCAGACAGACAGGATTTCACATTATAGGGTCCCATTTATATCAAACTCTAGGGATGAGAACTAACGTAATGCCGGGTGGTGGACGTGCTCATTATTTTACTGTGGGGACGGGTTCACAGGCATGTTTATGTGCAAATAATAATATACACACACCACCGCTTTTACACTTTAAATATGTGCAGTTTATTGTATGATGATTACAATGCAATAAAGTTGGTTTTTAAAAAGCTAATAAATACTTAAAACGCACCACCTCCCAGTCATTTTACGACGTTTGCTATGATGTATGCTTGTAGTAAATAGTTCAGGCTTCGGCCCACAGGCTCTCTGTGGTCCCCGAATCTGCCCCTGTGGCGGGGAGCCAGCCACAGATGACACGAAGCACAAAGGCTCAGCCATGCGGTAGGGAAACTGTCGCAGCAGATGTGGGTCTGGGCGTCACCTTGGGCCCCAGTTTGCACATGATTGGTGTCTTGGAGGTTCTTCCGTTTGGGGAGGTGCATGCTACTGCACAGGGATCCCCAGCTCCACTCTCGGGGCCGTGGTGACCACTGGCAGCTTGAATAGCCGTGTTGGGAGTGGGGATACTTCCACCAAGACACCGGCAAACTTTCCAAGTTGAGGTGCCCCCCTTGGCTATGAGAGTTGACCTGCACACTCCTGCCTGGATGCCCAGGAAGAGGCTCTGGGCCTGGTGGGGAGGGCCTGGCTGGCCGCGTGGCCGGTGGGGTCAGCCTTGGATGGGGATTCAGAGCTGCATGGAGACCTTTGCCCCCAGGCCTTTATTTAGCTCTCCCAGCTTCCTCCAGGCGTGTGTCACTGAACCACCACGTGGCATCCCGTGTCCTGTGCCCTCCCCCCATCCATATAAGCCACCCTCAAGGCTGTGGATTTGGGGCCAGGATCTGGGCTTCAGTCCCTTCTCCACTTGCCACCATGTGGTCTACGCAGAGCCTAGCGTCTCTGAGCCTCAGTTTCCTCACCACACGTGGACAGTGAGTTCCGTGACAGGAAATAACTCCAGGGAACGCACACAGGGGACTCACCAGCCCACCAGCTCCCTGTGTGCGGTCAGGATGCATGTGCCTGGGGCTTTGACCTCTCGGGCTCCTTGGGGGGCCTGTACCTCCAAACACCGGCTCCGGTGGAGGCCGGCCTCCCACCTTCTTGCCCCCGTGGGCTCACCCATCCACCTCCGCCCACCCAGAATGAAGGCAAGTTCTGGGGGCTCCCAGACGCCAAGCCAAGGGGGTCTCAGATGCAGAAGGTGTTGTGGGCAAGGAAGGCAGCCCCTGAGGCAAACAGGTGTTGAGAAGAGGCCTCCCCCTCCCTCTCGTCACCCCGGCTCATGCTCCTGAGAGCTCTGGGCCCCTCCAGGTGCAGCCACCTGCTTGCCCGGCTCTGGGAGAACAGCGCTCAGCTTTGCAGGGAGAAGTGGCCGGAGGGGTGAACCAGAGCCCCAACGGCACTGCCAGCTCAGGCAGGGAGGCCCGGGCCCAGCCAGGTGCTCCCTGGAGGCGGCAGCCTGAGGCCTGGGGGCACGGACCACTGGGCTGCTGAGCACGGGGGTGCCGCATAGCTCCCAGGTGTCTCGCCCCCAACCTGGGTGGGATTCGTTGTCTCTCACACACATTCCACGGTGACGAGCACACACTGGGGCCTCCTGCATGGAGACCCTGTCCGTGCTGTGACAGTGGCTGGAAGCCTGGCCCAGGTCTGCGGGCTCAGCTTGGAACTGCCTCAGCCCGGGCTGCTGGGGGTCCCCTGCTCCACACCTGCCCTCAGGAGTGGGCGGCGTGGGGATCCCTGCCCTGGTCAGCTGTTCCCAGCGACCCCTCCCCTCGGGCAGGGACCTTTGCTCCACAGCCCTTCCTACCCCAACGTTCGATGGCTCCCCACTGCCCAGAGAGAAAATGTACCCCCAACTGACATTCGGGGCCCTACCTGCTCTGGCCCAAGCCGACTGCCTGCAGGACTTCCTGAGCTACACGCCCCAAGCGGTTGCTTGCCCATCAGCACACGTTGCAACCTCCATTTGGCCCCCTCCTCCAGAAAGCCCTCAGGAGCCCCTCGGCAGAAGGTGACCTCACCCTCACAGAGGCCTCTCAAAGCCCCCAGCCCTCTCTCCCTGGAAGAACACGCCTCTCTGCGCTTAGACCTGATTCAGCGCTGGCCCCAGCACCCTGGGGTGCCGGCCAGCCCCCAGAGCAGCAGTGGCGGCGGGTCCACACCCCTCTCCTTGGCCAGCCTAGACAGAGACTCAGACTCTGGCCTTGCCACAGGGTTCTATCTTTAACTCCTGGACAGCCAATTCCTCTCTATTTTGAGAGAAAAAAATTCCTCTCTGAAGTCTGGTTCAAAAAGTCCTCGCCCATTTAGGCAAATTCCCCAGAGAAACCACTGGCCTTTGCCGTGGTCCAGAAGAGGGAGGGCGCCTGGACCGGAAGTCTGAGCACCGGCGCCTTCTCAGGGGGCTGGCCGGCTGCCTGGCCCCGCCTGGAGCTGGGGCGCTCCACCTCCCCCCTCTCCGCTCGCTCGGCCACCCCCAGCTCTGACCACCAAGCCCGGGTTCTGCCTGCGCCGTGCTCCATGCAAACAGGCCTTTGCCATGTGTCCTCCTGGCTGGACTTGGATGGTTTGGGGTGTAAAGCCTGAGACATCGTTGTTCTTTCGGTGAACGCACCACGGGTCTCTGTGGGCACCTGCCTGGTCCTCCGCCCTCTTGTCAAGCCTCAGCCACGCCGCGGGCTCCAGGCAGGCGCAGAGGCCCGCGGCCGTTTGTGAGACCCGCTGCGCACCCCCCGACCGGGCTTTGCTATTGTCTGTTTTCGTTTTAGCCGTTGTACTGGGTGCACAAGCTGTCTCGCTGTGGTTTCCAAGAGACTTTTTACAATGACTGAACTGGACTTTAGCAGCGGTTTTAGGCTTACAGGAAAACTGAGCAGAGCACAGAGTTCCTGTGTTCACGCCCACCACAATCCGTGGACCCACATTGCTGCATTAGTATTCACGGACGTTCACAGTTGACAGCAGGGTTCTCTCTGTGTCTACAGTTTGAGGGTTTCCACAAAGGCGTCGTGTCCCGGTGTCGTGGGTCCTCGCCACCCAGCCCCAGGACAAGTCCGTTCAATGCTGCCTGTCCCAACGGTCAGCAGCCACCTGAAGAACCTGCCCCCTGGTGTCCTGGGACCCCAGTGACTGCCCTCTCTACACCCCCCTGCAGGGCGGTCCCTCTCTCCTGCGTCTTCCCTTCGTCCCCGTCTGGGTGTCTTTGCTTTTCTTCATGCGTGAGGGTGAACTTGGGAGGCTCCTCTTTCTGCCCAGAGCTGTCCCATCCCCACGAGCGCCCCGAGCTGGAGGCCAACGACCCCTCCCTCCTCGGGACACATCCCCAGACGCCCGTGGGAAAGGAAATCAGCGGCGAAGGAGTTCACTTCAGGCCAGCGTGGGCCGGGAGGGCGTGAGGAGGGCCTGAACCAGCCATGAACGGAGGCGGGGAGAGAGGGAGGGATTTCCAGGGCCCCGGAGGGTGACTTTGTCAGTGGGCTGTGACCACCAGGCCACGTCAGGGACGCTGAACGAGACTCTGATGTGAATGCCACCCTCGATTTTAAGTGTCGCGCAGCCTTGCGGCCTCGGAATAAACCTTCTGCACCGCGTGCAACCCTTCTTCACACAGTGCCGGCCTCGGTCAGCTTCCATCGTGTTTCGTGGAGGCTTTTGCTTCCAGTTCCTGACAGAGCTTGGCCGGCTGTGTTCCTTCCTGGTCGTGCTGCCTTTGTCCGGGTTTGGTGCCAGGTTGCTGCCAACTTCATGGAGCACGTTGGGAGGTGTTCCTCTCTCCCATGTCCTGGAAGAGATTGTGTAAAATTCACATGGCTTCTTCTTCACCTGTTTGCTAGAATTTTTAAAAAATAATTTATTTATTTGTTTGTTGTTTTGTTTATTTATTTATTTTTAGAGAGGGGAAAGGAGAAAGAGAGGGAGAGAAACATCACTTTGTGGTTGCCTCTTACTCGCGCCCCCAACTGGGGACCTGACGTGCAACCGAGTCATGTGCCCTGACTGGGAATCGAACCAGCGACACTTGGCTCGCAGGCTGACGCTCAATCCACTGAGCCACAGCAGCCAGGGATTAGAATTTTTTAGTAATACGATCAGATCCAGGAGATTTTTTTTGGCAGGGGGTGGCTTTTCAATCATGAATTAGGTTCTTTAATGGCTGCAGGACTATTCCAATGATCTGTTTCATCTGGGTGGAGTATTGATGGCTTGTATTCTTTAAGGAACTGGCCTTTCTCCTCAGTGGTGAGAACATCATTCACAGTGTCTCTCACTGTTCTTTTCACGGCTGCGGGTCGGGGTGGCAGCCCTGTTTGGTTCCCAGCACAGGGATTGTGTCTCCTGTCCTTGTATTCTCATCCATCTGGTAGAGGTTTACCAATTCTGTGATTTTGCTCATCTTCTCCGCTGCTGCCTTGTTCCAATGCCATCTGCCCCTGTACTCGGTCACCTCCCTTCCTGGTCCCTGGTTTCTTGAAGTGGGACCTGCAGTGGTGGGTTTGAGAACTTTTCTCTAATGTGAGTCTTCAGTGCTACACATTTCCCTCTGAGTGCAGCTTTAGCTTGTCCACAAATTTTGATGTGTTATATTTTCATTTTTACCCATTCAATCACGACTAGTTCAAATACTCTCAGCCCCACCCGCTTGATGGAAATTTGGTGGGTCACTCCCCTTGAGGCTCTGTTCAGTTTTTTCAGGCTGTTTTCTGTCTGTGGTTCAGATGGGGTCAATTCAGATTCACTGATTGTTCCCTCTGCCATTGCTTTACCACTGACCACACCAGCCAGGGCTCTGTTATCATCCTTCTTGGTTCCGCCGCCTCCATTTGGTCCCCAGGCCCTTCCCTCCCTCAGCCTTGGAGCTGCCATCTGCAGCATGAGTGTCCCTCTCCTTCCTCAGGGAGGGTGGTGTGGGGTCTTGAGAGCCTAGATGTGAAGCAGTGCTGTCACCGTCCCCCCAAGCCTCAACCCCGGGCTGTCGCCGTGGGCGGTGCTGAGCTGAGAAGGGTGCAGAGGTGTGACAGGGGCCAGAGTGGTTGGTGGGGGGCAGGGAGTGACAACAGAACGCCCGACATCTGTGCTGTCCAGTACAGGAGCCACCAGGCAGAGGAGACCATGAGCACCGGAAACCAGCTTTCATTTTACTGAATTCTAACTTCCTGCGGCACCTGTGTCTCGGGCAGCGCCATTCTGGGGGAGGGAGCTACAAGTGCTGGGCCATCGAGCAGGCGGAAAGCAGAGGGGTGTGGCCACGGCAGGTGAGGGTTCTTTTTGATTTTGTGATGCACCTCTGGTTTTTTTCAGCTCTAGGAGTTATGATTCGGTTGTAGTTTGCAATTGTGAATGAGGGTGAGAGGCATCACCACTGACCCACGATCCCGGGAACATGCCTCGCTCTCCGTACCGAGGAGGTCAGGACTCCCTGGGACGGCCCAGCTGCTCCGGCTGCAGAAGCAGGTGCATTAGTCAGGGTTCTGCAGAGAAACAGCCTGCAGCTTCTCCCTGAGCCTGTCTGTTCTGCTTAAGACTTGGGGGACTTGGGCGAGGCCTTCACACCAGGACGGGCATCTGCCTGGCCTGGTTCACGTGTTCAAACGCTCACCTCCTGCAGAAACACAGACATGCCTGGAACAAGCTTTCACCGCATGTCTGGGCACCTGGCGCCCAGCGAAGCTAACATATAGGGTTAACCATTGATCTGCCCTGAACACGGGCAGGGTGCTAGGGCGTTTCAGCCTGGTCTGGAGCCCTCCGCTTGGCCATGGCCGGTCCAGGAGGGACAGCGACCTCAAGACCGTCCACTCAGAGGCCCCGAGGCCCCATGAGTAGTGTGACCAGGCTTCCAGCCGCAAGCTGGACACTTAAGTCTTCTCTCCGCCGCAAGATTTGAACTCAGACAACTTGAAGAACTGCCGATTCATGGAACTGACGGGAGGTCAGGGACTCGTCCAAGGCAGAGGCCAGGGCGCAGAGGGCAGGCAGGCGAGGGCGGTGCTGCGGCTGCGGCTAACGAACGTCCTGCCCAGCCCAGCCCGACCTCACCTGACCTGCTACTTCCTGATAACGGGACAGGGCCGCTGACCGCAGCGGGAGCTCAGAGGGCGTCACAGCCCGGCACTGGGAGGTCAACCAGGGTCACCTGCTGTGCTCAGAGCCAGACCCCAGGGGCCCCTCACAGGGCCCCCGTGGCCAGGCTGGAGGACAGCTGCCCACCCTCCCCACAGTGGCCCCTCTCGGCAGCCTGGCCAAGGGCCCTGCGGACCACACCTGTCCGCCCCAGGAAAGGGGTCGTCCTGGCCAGAGCTATTTCCGAATCAACTGGGTACTCATGTTGTCACTATTAGAGGCAGAAAACGCTGCTCAGCCCCAGCCCCCTGCAAAGTCTGGTCTTCCACTTGTCAGGGAGCCCCTCCCTTCGTTCCTGGCGGAGGGACCAACACCTCGTAGCCACACAGGAGACACAGCTGAACTAGACGATAGTCTCCAGCTGTGTCTGTCTTTATGTTTCCAAAGTTCTGCAGCACCTACAAGTTATCCTCCCACCCATCCATCCATCCATCCATCTGTCCAACCGCTCAGGCCAGGGAGCACGTGTGTGCACGCCCACCTCTGCTGCTGTCAGGTTGTTCCCTAGGAGTCAAGCAATGGGCTGCTCACAGAGGAGATATGACAGACCCCTGTCCCCACCTGCAGAGCTGCGAGACAGTGAGAGCGGATGTGCAGCCAGGAATTCCCGGGGTAGCTCAACAGAGGGGCTGGCTGCACGTGGGGGGCGGCGGAGGAAGCTGGTGTGACCGGCGTGTCCCAGCTCGCCAGGCTGGGCAGCCACCCCCCAGCCCCAACAAGCTGCCGCCTGCCCATAGCCTTCCTTCCTCCGTCCTGAATTCCGCCCCAGCCGGCCCAGAGGGGCTATCCGCCCGGCCGCCCTGCCCCTCAGCTCCCACCCCGTTCTCTTTCCATTTCCAGCTGGAAAAAAAGGATAAATTTCTTCCCATGAAGCCACCAGCCACCAGCCAGGCCTGCCACCTCCCTGGGGTTCCCACCAGCCTGCCAAGCTCCCCACTCCTGGGGGCTTTGCAGACTCCAAAGGTCCCTTTCCAGGGCTGCCCCCCAGGCCTCCTCCGGCATCCCCATCGCTCTCTTCAAATGCCCCCTCTCCTCCTATCGCTCACTTCCTTGGGTCTGAGTCCCGGGTTCCCACGGCCCCCGCCATTGCCCTCGCCTCTCCATCCTCCGCGGCCTGTACAAATGCCGCTTCCCCTGGGGAGACATTGGACTCAAGTCAGCAGGCGGGGTGGCTGGGCATTGCAGGCTCCAGAGGGGTGAGATGTCGGGGTGAATGACGTGGGGTCAGGGCAGGAGGGCAACGGGAGTCAGAAACCCACCCCTCGCTCTCCTAGCCCCTCACACGGGGGCGGGACAGCGGCCCTGCGCCTCCCTGCAGGGTCCCCACGTGGCCCGGCCCGGCTGGTCTCCCAGGCGAACAGGCCTCCCCTCCTGGGCTCTCCAGGCCTGGCCCACTCAAACTCGCCCCTGAAGACGGAAGCTGCTGTTCACCGTGTCCCTGTGGTTTTCCCACAGCCTGAGGAAGTGACGTCCAGTGACTTCAAGCGAACTTCGCATCTTAGCGTCAGACACCCATCATCTTCATGTGGGTGCCTTTGTCAGCTTTACACTCTTTCCAGGAGTCGTCCTGGTGCTTCTCCGAGACTCCTGGCACCTTCCTGGGTCCTACCACACAGCCTCAGCTTCTCCATCTATAAAACAGGCCCATTCTGCATCCCCCTGCCCATCACACGGTGGGCAGGTCCCACGAGGGCTTAGAAGGGCACATCATGCTGCAGACTCCCTCCGAGGCCCCCCCATCTCACAGGGCCTCAAGGTCTGCCTCTAAGTAGAAATGGACCTTGGGGTTTGGATGCTGAGGGCTGGGCTGCTGAGAGCCCACCCGGGACCACCTAGCTGATGGGGAGCTACAGCGGGCCAGCCTCTGGGCAGAGGGCCTGCTGTCGCTGGGCTCACCCCCAGAGGCCGTGCCGTGAGCACCGGGCTGCTCAGAGCCCTTGGGGGGCCGGCAGCCTGGCTGGTGTGGGTGCAGACAGTGGTGTGGTCTCTGGTCAGGGTATGTGTCCCCAGGGGCCTCGCAGCAGATGAGCTCCAGGCTCTGCAGCCAGACAGCTCAGACGGGGCCGCTGTGGGCTGCGTGGGCGGCGGGGTGGTGGTCGGTCCCAGGAGCCAGGAGCAATGTCCCACTCCTGCCCCCCAACCCCCACTGATTCACGGGCCTCGCTGGAATGAGACACAGTCCTGTCTCCCCAAGATCTGCCACTCCGGTCAGCACAACAGACCCAGAGACCCAGACAGGCCCCAGCGGGACTGCCCATCTCTGTCCAGCCCACGCCCTGCCCCCACCGCCACAGGTTCAGGTCCTAGCTGTGCATTTGCTGGAAGACCCCGCCCTCCTCCCTCCCCAAAGCATGGCACCTGCTGTGTGGAGCTGCCTGAAGACCATCTGCCCTCCAGCCGACCCCAGCATTCGGAGATTGGGCTGAAATAGAAGCCTGAGCCCTGAACTGGGACAATTTGCTTCCATGCTGTTCTCCCTGACTGCACTGTGAGTCTCTGAGTCAGGGAGCTGCATCCTCGTTCCCCCTCGTGGGTCCCCAGCCCCTGGCACCTGCACCCCGAAGGAGGGCTGAGTGCATGGGAGCAGGGGATGTGACCACCTGCCAGGGTCGGCGCCACCGAACCTAGCCCAGTGTCACACGAGCGCCCGTGGGAAGACATAAAAACTAAAAATGCAGCAGACATGGAAGCAGGAGGGAGCTGCCATCAGAAGGGGAAGTTGGAACAGGGTGGTCATTTTTCTAACGGAAGAAGGTTGGCGACAGCAGTGCCCAGGGCTCATTCCACAGGTGAGGGGCCTGGAACAAGGCCTTCAAGGGAAAAGAGGCTCCGTGACCTGCAGACCCCCAGCGGAGGTGCTCCCAGGCCCTCCATTCACCTGGTCACCCACTCACTCGTTCTGGCCATGGGTGCTGCATCGAGCACCATCAGATGAGAGACTGGACCCTCAAGACGTCATGGAATTTCAATTGGGACCATTTCCATAAATTTTTTTGGGGAGGTGAAGTATATTCATAATTTCTAGACTTGTGAACATGACCGGACGCTTCTGCTTTAAGAACTGGAGATAAAATGCTCTCAGTCATTAAGATGCAGAGAACTGGGCACACAGAGCTGGCCTCTAGGCAAAGGGGCCCACCCGCCGAGCTCCCCAAGGCTGACATCTGGAGTTTCCTCTTGTCCTGAATTCAGCAGGTGGGCATCAGGGCCCCTCAGCCCCTGTGTCCAGGTGTGGTTCATGGAGAGAGGTCTGAGGACATTGTACTGCAGGGGCCGAGGCCCCCAGCATCTGATGCCTGGATAAGGGGCCCCTTGGTCAGGGTGCTAAATGCAGATCAGAGCTTCTGGCTCCCACAATAGCACCTGCAGCAGGCAGAGCACAAAGGCCTTGGGCCATGTGGTGTCCACTTGCTCTGGGAAAGGCCAGGCCTCAGAGGAAGGGACAGAGCCTCCTCAGGCCACTGTCGGGCCGCAGAACCACGGGTCACACATGAAACAGCAGATTAGGAACTTCCTATTCTATTTTCACTGCAAACTGTGCGCTGGCAAAGGGCATGCAGCTTGGAAAACGCTCTGCTCTCTGAACTGCTTGGCTACACATGAAGGGCGGTTAGGCCCCGAGCAGGACACTCGCTGCCATCACAGGCTCCTGAGATGCGGGCAAGGGACCGGACCCAAAGGACCGCCTGTTTTTATCGCTCCAGTGAACCATGAAAAAGCTGGAGGAGGTGGGGCCAGCAATGTGCTGGGTTCAGGAGGAGCTTTCAGGAGACACTTTTCTGAGCCAAGCGTTGGGTTGCGTGCAGAGCAGGAGGGGAAACCAGGGGGGACATCGGGCTGGGGGTGCCCTGGCCCAGGGAAGAGGGTCTGAATGGAGAAACAGTCCTGCTCTGTGCCCTCTGGGCGGGGCCCAGCCACAGGCCACAGGCCACAGCTGGACACAGATCCAAGAAGGGACGAGGTTTCCTGAGTCATCCTGGAGGCCGGTCCCTCAGCCCTCGAGGCCCCTCTGAACTGCAGACCCGGGTGAACTGGACGGCCGGCCAGAGGGGCATGGAGGTGCCCATCAGGCTCCTCGGGAGCCTAGGGGCGTCCCTCCCCAAGATCTCCAGGCTGCTGTCATGCTTTGGGGAAAAGTGCAGGAATTCCTGCCTGAGTTCCTCTAACCAGGCCACACTGTCCCACCGGGTCCACGTGCTGCAGGCAGCATGGAGCCTGGGGAGGATGAGGGAGGTGGCAGTCCAGGCCCCTTTGGGAGGGGAGGCCCCCATGTGCCCACGGGGGACCCCTATCGAGTCCCGTGCAAGGCGGCTGGGGCTCCTTGGGCAGAACTTCTCAACGGCAGTTCATGCTCGTCAGGACAAATTGCGTGGAAATTCGATTCAGTAGCTCTCTCCCCCCACCCTCCCTGTGCCATGTTTCCTGCTACTTTCAGAAGCAGAGGGCTGGGCAGTTCATGTCTCTGGACAAATGAAGAGAAAAAGAACAGTGTCTGCCATCTCACTGCAAAGACCTTCTGCTCTGTCATGGGCCCCACCTTCCAGCCGGTGGCTCTGCCGGGACAGTGTGATCTGGTCTGGTCCCCAGTCAGGGCTGCCCAGAGGGGCTGGACGAGCTGAAGGAGTGTGCCCACCACACACAAATGTGTGCACACACACCTATACACACACACACACATGCTTACCTATGCGAAGGAGCACACACAATGCTCAGAACATACATGCTCACAAGCACACACAGGCTCAAAACACACACACTTGCACATAACACGTGCACATGCCAGGTGCCTGCAGCAGTTTGGGAATCCCCCGACTCCCAGGAGCTGACATGACCACAAGACGCCCCTCAGGAAACACCTTTCCTGCGGATGATAACATGTCTTGGGGAAGGAGCGTGACCCGCTGGGGGTCATGGTGAGGCGGTGACAGGGCTGAAATGAACCCGTGTGGGTGCTCTGCCCAGTCCTTCCCCACCTACATGGATGGACACCGATGCCAGAGGAATCAGTCCCTCGCTCCCGGGGGGCCGGGGAGAGATGCCACAGAGTCCGAGGGAAAGGCGGGAGATGAGGCTGCTGTGGGTGTGAATCTTGGTCTTGTTGCCACTTGCTTATTTCTTGAGACACCGACCGCCGCCCCCAGCGCTAGGCTAACACACAGGACGACGAGGCCGGCCAGCCGGCTGCCTCACAGGCCACCAGAGCGGCGATCCAGGGCAGAGACATTGAGGGCAGGGTCACTGTGCCTGGAATCAGCTCCAGGTCCCTGTGTGGCCTGGGCAGCCAGCACCCCTGCCCCTCAGGGGTTGCGATGTCAGAGTGGACGAGGCTGGAGCGAGCCCCGGGCATGGCACATCCCTGAGCACTTACCTGTGCCGTTCCTGTCACCTGTGTCTGCGTGCACAGGTGTCACAGCCCTGGCCAGACTGTCCAGGTGGCTGTCCCCTCATTGCCCCCAGGCCCCCAAGCCTGGCCAGGGTCTTCCAGAAAGGAAGAGAGTGAGGGATCTCTCCCCAAATCCACGTTACTCCTGCTAACAGGGCTCAGCAACCTGGGCCCAGTCAGGAAGCTGTGGCCACTTTCTGTGGCCTCTCTGAGTGACGTGTCTTCGGGGAGCCATGCTGAGAAGGGACAGTGGCCTCCCTCTCCCCATCCCTCGGATGACAGCGAAGGCAGGGCAGGCTGGCATTCCACAGCCGGCAGCAGAGAAGTGTGCACCGAAGTGGGCCTACGCAGGAGGGCATCCCTCCCCTGTGCCCCCTGACCTTGGGTCAAGGTCGTCACCTTCATAGACTCAGGAGGAAGCTCCTCAGGGCTGGGGGAGGAACATCCTTGCTCTGCAGGAAACAGTCAGCAGAAGCAAAGAGACCCCGGCCATGCCAGCTGCCTTCACATCCACAGGGAGCAGAGGCTCACCCCACACCCTCAAGTCCCTGGCTGCGGCCGCGCGCATCTGCCAGGTGCCTTCTGTTCTGACCTGGTGGAGGAGCTCTGACCCCTGGGGGTCAGTCTGCTCGTGGCCAAAGCCCAGGAGGGAGGAAACGCCTGGGGGCAAACATCAACCCCAGGGGGTCTGGGGTGGCATGACTGTGTGCCGGACCCAGGCTGGGCACCTAGAAGACCCCTCCCGTCTGCACATCAGTGACCCCTCTAGATGTCACACAGTGGGGGTAGGTGGATCTGGTTGGCCCCACGTGACCCCCAGAAATGAGCTCGAGGCCCCCAGTCATGAATGTGGGGACAGCTGGGCACATGCACTCTGGCCTCTCCAGGGACCAGGAGTCAGGGGCCAGTGCAGTGCGCTGCAGGGCACCCTGGGCCCCTGGCTGCAGCTCCGAGCAGCCCAGAGGGCTGTCCCTTGTTAAAGAGCTGGGGTGTGAAGCCAGCGTTCAGGGAGCTGCTCCGGTCGCCCCTCGATGTCCCTTTTTGTCCTGGGGGCTCCCTGTTCTCCACTGGGTCCAGCACCCAGAGACCAAGGAGCTCAGAACAGCTCTCCTGAATGCTGCTGGGGTCCATGTGTGGCTCCCACAGATTCAGCCCACCTTCACTCGTGGCCTTGAGACACTGACACCCCCACGTCCTGGACCGTCGCGGGTCGTGGACCCAGGCAGAGGGGGCTGGGGCACAGGCTCCCCCATGGCCGGCAGCTCCCCCACCCCGACGCCCGGGCTGTGCGGGCAGGTGGAGGCCCATGTTACATACCCCCCTGCTCTCTCCCTAGACCCAGCGTTGCTTTGAAAACGTTTTCTTTCAAACAAAGAGTGTATTTGTTACATTCTTTCATGGGGGGTGGGCTCGCGTGCAGGTGGACGGGTGAAACCAGGCACTGCCTTTATAACCCCTGCGGCCTTGCCTGCCCCTCCCTCCCAGAACCTGCTTCCTTATCTGTTTAATGGGAGCAGAAATCCCACCTGGCAGGGTGTTGTGGGCACAGGGGAGATAATGGGCCGTAAATGCCTGTGCAGGCTTGGCACGCAGCTGCGCGCGGCCCTGAGAGCCGCCTTTGTGCTTGTTTGCGAGGTGTCTTATCTCCCTGGGCCTGGAGCGAGGCCAGCAGGGCTCATCCCTGCGGCTGGCCCGCAGCACCCAGACGCCCCGACCAGGCCTGGGTCCGGAGCCGCGCTGGCCTCCATGGCGGCCGGCCGCAGGGTGCGGGGCTAGGGCTCCAGGAATGCCATCCATCTCCCGGGCCCGGGGCTGGTCTCCGCCCCTGATGGGCCACCTGCAGCCGATGGAGGCTGTCCCGAGGGCCGGCTGTCAGCACGGGAGAGGCTGCTTGTCCCCACAAGCCCGGGCATGTGCTGAGAGCCACATCCGGAATCCGCGGGAGCAGCTTCGGCGCAGCTGCAGCCTCTGTCTCCTCTTGTCCAGGAATGCCCTCTGCCTCCCCCTCCCAAAGCCGCTGCTCTCCGGGCCCCACTCCTGCTGCCAGCCCTGACGCTGGGCACCCAGGTTCGGGGCAGGGACACTCTCCGGTCAGATCCCAGGGTCTGCAGCGGAATCAGTGGCCCCCGAAGGGCCGTGGGGGAGGGCCACAGGGTCCGTGGCGTCTTCCTTGGGAGGCCGGCCCCTCAGTTTGCACACGGAGGGAGGCCTGCGGGTCTGAAAGAGCATCCCAACTAAATACCACACAGCTGAGCCACTGAGGGCAGGTGCCTTTCAGGACCCGCCTAGGACCACACTGGTGCTGTGGGAACTGACTGTGACCCTCAGGCTGGGGGTGCTGGCTGGGAACACAGCCCCAGGGGACACCTGGGAGACACTGCCCATGACATATGCCTCGTGGGCCACCAGTGGCCAAGGAAGGACGTGTGTGGGACACAGACAGCTTCTCCTTTCCTTTCTACACTGTAGGTGACATCCAGGGGCTGGCGATGGAGGGACAGGCCTAGACAGGGCTCTGATAGACACATGAGCAAATGGGACCGTGTGGGGAGACCATTTTCAAACTGGGAGACTCTGGACGCCCTGCAGAGCTCAGAGGAGGCTGTCCTGGGCCCTGTGCAGAGGTGCTCACTCAGCGGGCCCAGGTGGGCCCAGGGGACCCCGCTCCGCTGCTCTGCTCTGACTGTGGGGCCCCAGAGCCAGGTGCCAGAGACGCGGGGGCCACAGGACACGCGCAGCCTCTTCTGCCCTGGGCCACCCCTGCCCCCTTGGTGGTCTTCTCTCCAGGACAGATGGAAAGAGAACGGGGCCCGGACTCCCAGCCCTGCTCAGAGGGTGGGCCTCAGTTTCCCCGCCTGCTCAATGAGCTGCTCTCCAAAGCCCTGTGAGGCCCTGGTCGGTGTTGTCACCACCCTGCGAGGACGCTTGCGTCTGCCAGTGTCCTTGCTGGGGACCCAGCACCTGCTGTTGATCTTGTCCTTGCAAGACCCTCTCAGCTCCGCAGGGCACTTCTTAAATAACTTAAAGCTGTAGCCACGAAGGCCACGACTGATGGATTCTAATACGATGAACTTAAGAAGTCCTGTTTCACTCAAAGACACCATAAAAGGAGTGAGGAGACAAGCCACGGAGCAGACTGACGCACCTACCGGGAAAGGAAGCTCCAGGCTGGAAACAGGCTCCAGCAGGAGTGACAGGCCCCGGCGCGGGGCCAGGCCAGTGACTTCACACAGAGGAAACGAGATGCGATCGGCCTCGTTAGCAACCAGGAAAAGCCGCCGCAGTCACAATGAGTGGTGGTTACTCACCAGCAGGCTGGCCAAAGTGTAAGAAGTCCCGCCGCAGCGCCGGAACCCGCCCACCCTGCCGGAGCTGGGGGTCGCTCGCTGCCCCTGTTGCAGAGAGGCTGAGCGTGTGCGCCCGGCCCAGTGGCTGTTCATGCAAACACCCCGAGGACGTGCAGTAGAAGCAGGTACAGGTGCTGCGGGGCCCGTGGCTTCGTTGCCCACAAGAGACACGCAGCCACTGGGAGGAAGGCTCTGTTCACTAGAAGTTAAGAGACAGGCAAAGCCAACGTGGGACAGGAGGGGCAGGGTAAGAGAGGGGACAGCTGCTGCCACCTCTTCACTGGGTGCAACGCTGGATCCCCTACACTCCGGTCGTGCCCACCCCACAGACGGGACTGAACCCACGCGTCTAAAAGTGTGGTTCACACTTTTAGGAAACTGAACTTTAAGCAGAAAGGAATGGATTCCATTTGGGGTGGGAGAGGGCTGCCAGCTCATCTTCTCTTGGGCCCCTGCCCCGGCCCGGGCACACCTGCCTCCCAACCCCCGCCACACCTTGGCCCAACAGCTGCCGGCCTGAGCCCTTTGTCCCGAGGTCACCCGTCCTGCATCCCTCCCTTGCCCCCGAGAGCTTTGTCTGTTGACTGGCTGGCGCACACAGGCATGCGGACAACCCCAGGTGCCATTAGCAAGGAGTCAGGATCTCAGTAAAAAGGCAGCCAGGGGAGCCGGGGGTGCCCAGCTGTGACGCAGAGAAAGCACGCCCTCCGGATGCAGCCTGGCCGCCACACTGTGCCCGCGCTCACCACTGGCCCCGGGTGTGCCCGGCAGGTACGGGGAAGGGTGTGGGTTGGACCTGAGACCCCGGCGCTGCCAGGACAAGTGCACAAGACAAAACAGCAGGAAAACCCCCAGGAATGACCCCTCTTTCATGTAACCCTTTAACAAGTAAGAACAGTAGGAACCTCCACACAAACTAAAATCCACAAGACTAAACTGTCCATAGTCAGTCTTGATTCGGACTCTAAATTGTGAGAGAATTGTGAAAAATTTGACCCAGAAAAAGTAGGTACTGGTGTCTGCAAAGCTGGGTGGTGGGTGAGGCAGGCGTACGTGAGCAACCTGTTTACCTCTCTGCGGTTTATTTTGGGTTTCTGTCTCCTGGCCCCAAAGCAACCCCTTATGAGAGGCTCTAGTCATAAAAACTGATCTGAACAAATAACAAGTAAATCGTAATTTTGTTGTAAAATTGAAATGGAAGAGAAAAAATTTCTATGAATATAATTTCAGGAAATGGAAAAAGTTCATTAGAAACTGCTTTCAAGGTTAGATAATTGACCCAGAATTGATATTAGATTAATTGAGTTAGCTCTGGAAAATACTATTTTGTTTAACATTAATCAATAAAACAAGGTTATAGTAAAATTTTTTTATACTCACATGTCATTGGGGTCCTGCACTCTCTCCATGCACGCACACGCTCTGTGAATATATGTGCTGTGCACACACTGTGCACACCCACACCGTGTACACCCAAATCATGCACACACCGTGCACACTGCGCCCCTTGTGCAGGGTTGGCTGAGCTCGGGCTCTCCCATTGAAGCCTGTCTTTCCTTCACGAAAGAGCCAAGCCTTTGGGGTCCAAGGACCTGGGCTGAGGCCGGGCTGCAGGTTGCCGCTCTCTGACTGCGGCCCGGTTTCCAAATCTTTATCAATGTTCCCTCTGTTCGAGCCTGGTAAGTTGGTTCTTTCCTAGGAATTTTCCCATTTCATTATTAACATAAAATATCATCATATTTTTATATATTATATTATATTTACATATAACTTAATATAATCATACTAGTGTATATTGTATACTATTGTAATACTGTAATTTATTTGGCACCTGTTGGCTGCCCCAGGCCTCCCAGCCCCCCTCCCGGCTGCTGACTCTCAGCCTGTCCCGGGAGGTCACCTGCCCTCAGGTTTCCAGGAAGTTCCTGAAGAGCTCAGGCAGGGACAGGGTTAGGCTCCCCCACCCACCTGGGAGGCAACCTCAGGCAGTTTCCTTTGCTCTGGGTGGGGGTGGGGGTGGGGACGCAGCCAGCCCGCCTCTGAGTGAGGACTGACCCCAGTGTGTCTTCCACCTGTGTGTGGCCTCAAGCCAGGCTGTGCTCTCCGCTAGGGGCTGGGGCCACCTGGGGTCCCTCCTGGAGTTTGGGAAGACCCCACTCAAGAGACCAATGCTTCTCCGCAGATGAGTTTGCAGAGCACTGTCTTTCATGGGAGGGGGGGCCTCTCTGACCTGCATCCCATCCCTCTCCCAGGAGGAGCTGACTCCGCCCTCCCGTCCTGAGACTCGGGGCCTGCCCACTGCCCTCTGCCATTGTCCACCAGGCCAGAGGTCTGAGTAACTGTCTCTGCTGGACCCAAGTGTCTGCAGGGTAGGGACAGGGTCTGTCTGAGCCCCCAGGGCTGTCCTGGTGCCGGTGTCACCCAGGGAGGGACCCTGAAGCCTGGGCGCTGGCCTGGTCTGGGGGTGGAGCCTGCCCTGGGCCCACCAGGGATGATTAATGCAGCCTGCCCCTGAGCTCTTTGTTTCTCCCGGGCTGGTGGGGGCAGCTGGGGGGGGGGGTACAATTGCCCCCCACCCCCGGCAGCCCCGGCAAATGCCTGTCTTATCTCTCCCAGGCCTCTCTGGTTCCAGCCTCTATTTGTTCTGACATTAGGTGGGGTTTATCTCCTGTTCTTGGTGTGTCAATAAAGACTCAGACACTGTGGGGGAGTCTCTCTGGGGTTCTGGGCCCTCGAGGGCAGGTGGGGGACTTGCTCCTCCCTATGAACACGCCACGGATACCACACGGGGCAGGATGAACACCTGTCCACCCTCACAGCGCAGCCCAGGCACTGCCGGTCCAGGGCCGCCGCTTGTCTGGTTCATGCTCTGCTTGCTACCTGGGCCTTGGGCTGCAGAGTTTGCTCTTTTGTTTTCAAAAATAATTTTCTAGAAAGACCTTCCCGCCTCTTTCTTCCTCAGGATAGCCTCTGAGCATGAGTCTGTCTGCAACATGTGAGTGACAAGGTTTGGGAACAGCAGTTAAAGTCCATGGACCCCCGTCCCTGCTGCCCAGTGACCAGGCCAGAAAAGGCGAAGCCCCAGAGCAACGGAGTCCGGCCGCCTGCCCCGGCCGAGCCCAGACCGAGGGGGCAGAACATGGCAGGAGGGGATCAGACGCCTCATGGGGCTGGAAACCTAAATATTGATAGAAGTCGGAAGACTTCAGTGATCTCTGCCAGATATGAGGTCACCCAGCACCTGTTTCTGGGCAGAGCTGTGGGAACACGTCACTGTCCTCACACACAGGCACCGCCAAGGGAGCCTGATAGGGCCCCAGGGATAAGGACAAAGCGCACGGCCCGCAGGGTGTGTGCTGAGCCGGGGCCTGGCCTGGCCTGGCCAGCAGACACCGGACCAAACAGCACTGCCCCAGGCCTCCGGGACTTATCTTGAGTCAATAGCAGGCTGGGTGGCTGTGGAGGCCGTGACAAGGGCCGGGAGACAAGGGCAGCATTCAGGCCCACAGGTGGGTGTCCCACGGCTCAGTGGCCCCACAGCTGGGGCCGGGCCGGGCCCGCAACCCCGCCATCCAGGCTGTTCTCCCTGCTCATCAAGGGGCAGCCCGGCCGCACAGAGAAAGCCTCGTGCTGAGCAGCCCCAGAGCTGGTCCCAGCGGGGCAGGGAGATGCTGCCAGGCTGCAGGTGACCCCTCAGGTGGCCATTTCCGGTCCTCTGAGCAGGATGTGGGTGACAGTGCCTGCAGCTGCAGGGTGCCGGTTCTGTCTGGCAGCAACAGGTCTCTGGAGAAAACGTTGATGTCTAAGGTGGCTGGGAAGTCACTAAGCTAAGTGAGAGCCATGGGGAGCCCACCCAAGGCCCCAACACCCCGGAGCTTCGATGGCCATGAGAACATGCTTGCTGTAGGTCTCTGGGCGCTGACAGTGTCCCCACAGCCTGCATGGCCTGCCCTGTCCCGCCTCCTCGGCAGCTCTGGGCTGGCGCCTCTTAAACCCCACATGCTCAGGGGTAGCCGGCGGTCTTGCGACAGCACCCCCGAGTCGGACGTCTGCGTGGGGCCTGGGACTCTGCATCCCCTGCCCTACCGAGTGACAAAGCTGCTGGTCTGGGACCCACTCAGAGCAGCCAAGCGGAGGAAGATGGCGGTGGGGCACCACCTCTGAACACGGTCTTTCCACGAAGGGCCTATGGTATCGGGAGGTAATAATGCGGTGAGCTGGCCCTCGGGAGCTGGAGTGACGGACACACATGAGAGCAGCGACCTCACAGGCCGGGCCACACAGGTGAAACAGGTGGCTCCTGCAGATCCCTAGGGGTGAGACGGTGGCCTCTTCCCTGCACAGGTGGGTGCGCTCGAGTGTGGGAGTGTAGAGACTCCCCTAGACCTTTTGCTGGATAGTCCTGCCCCAACTGGACACCCCAGCATTCATGTCCACCTGGAACCTCAAACACGACCGTGTTAGTCCGCTCGGGCCGCCGTGGCTGCAGCACCGCAGCTGAGGGCTTATACCCAACGGACGTGTGTGTCTCACAGACCAGAGGCTGGAAGTCGGAGACGGAGGTGCCAGCAGAGTCCGGTCTGGTGAGGCCCCTTCCTGGTTCCTAGATGGAGCCTCCCTGCGTCCTCAGGTGGTGGAAGGGACAAGGGAGCTCCCTGGGGTCCCTTATAAGGATGCTAATCCCACTCATGAGGGCCCCACCCTACCACCTAATCGCCCCAAAGCCCCACCTCCCAACACCTTCACATTGGGGGTCAGGACTTCCCATGGGAAGTTTTGGGGAACAGGAACATTCAGTCTATGGCTGTGGCCTTATTCAGAAATAGCGTCCTTGCCAAGAAGTCATCAGTGGCCTCCAGGTGAAAGCACCCTGGGTTTTGAGAGGCCCTGAGTCACAGCACTGTCCTCATCGGAAGACAGAGAGGAGGCCGCATGACAACTGGGACAGAGACAGGAGCAGCACAGGTGCAAACCCAGGGCACAAGGACCATGGCAGCAGAGAGCAAGGAGCATGCATGGTCACAGCCCAGCGGGAGGCGACCGTCACCACCCCTGCCACAGACTCTGGCCACCAGAACTGTGACAGCCAGTGTCGGCTGCTTTGAGCTTCACAGTTTGTGGAAATTCCAGCAGCTGCAGAAATCCAGCCGCTGAACCCACCTCTGCTGAGCCCTCCACGGGGCACAGGGGTGGGCCGCAAACAGCACCTCTATCTATCAGTGGGGACACAGCTGGGGTTGTGGCTGGGGTCCCACGCCGGTCCCCTTGGTGCCTGCCAGGCACCCGCACTTCCTGGCTTCTCTGCTCAGGACTCTCATGGAAATGTGCCCGCCTTCCTCAGACCCCTGGTGGGGGTCAACCATTCAGGGAACCTCCAACCTCCAAGGTTTCATCCCTGCGGACAGTGCTGAGGGCCCCTCCCCGCCCCGTCCTGCTCCCGAGGCTCCCCCACAACCTCGTGGGCTCTGCCGGGAGCCGTGCGGGCCCTGCACCTCTGCTCTCAGGGAGAGAACACAGGTAGGGAGCCCAGACGGCGGCCAAGGGCCTTGTCCAGGGCTGCTGGGGGGATGGTGGCTCTGGACATTTCCCAACACTGACGAAGAAGGCACAGATGGGGAGAGAGGGGCCGCACGAGGGGGCGAGGACCTTGGGGGGAGAAGCATCCTGAGCACCTAGCAAATGGTCTCCGAATGCCTACTGTTTGCTCCGAGCAGCCCAGGGACACAACTGAGCACAGGAGAGACAGTTGCCCTCAAGCAGCTTAGGGTGTGAAGGTCGAAGGTCAAGGTTCAGGGTGGAAACACCCCTGAGGGAGTGGTTCCCCTGAATGCTAATTTCTTTTAAAAGGGAACCTGGGACTTGGGGAGGTCACCAAGGTGACCGGAGGGCGCTGGGAGCTCAGAGGCTGTGACTGTCATTTTGCAGCACTTCCAGTGCCTCACAGGACACGCTCTCCTCAAAGCTCTCAGCCTCCCCAAACCCTCTTGCAGTGGGGGAAACTGAGGCTGGGACAAGGGCCTCCCCCCAGGCCACACGCAGATGGCAGGCGGCACAGAGCCCAGGGGCGCCCCGCCAGAAGAACCAAAAGGACTTGAGGGGCATGACCCCGCACCCCACCCTCAGGATGCCCAATGGGAAGCCTGTGTTCCCCCGACGGCAGGGCTCTGTGGGCTTCCGCACCGGGATCTGCCCTTCCAAGACCGGGAAGGTGTGCCAGTGAGACGCACCCAGCGTGGTGGCCCAGGGACAGTGGTTACCCCTTCTGGGTCTCGGTTTCCTGCTTGGCCATCATGACCTCACTGCCCAGCCAGGCACCTTTGGGGGACGGGGAGCCACCCCACTGTACAGTGGGTACCTGGGAACCCCCTCAGGGCAGCGGGCGACTCTGGTCCCCGACTGTCCAGGAGGAGGGCCCTGGCCTGGCTCTGCCACACTGGCCTGTCGCAAGGCACAGGCAGCCCCGAGGCACGGCGGCCAGTCTGGACCAGAGCCCCGCGCGCCCTGCGTGGCGCCTGGGAAGCCCGGACGCTGAATCACGCGTCTGCCAGCGCCCGTCAGCTCTCCTGCCAGCTCCGACTAATTACTCAATTTGCATTAATTCTCTTGCCATTAATACACGCTGCCTAAAATAACATTGCCTAGAAAACGAACTTGTCTGTGGCACTATTTTTATCCCTTTTTTGAGGAAAGAAGAGTCACGTTGTCAGTGTTTCCAGCTGTTTCCTGTTTCTTTCCTTTTATTTGCTGGGTTTGGTGTTAGACTTAAAGACAGGGATTCTGGGAGGACGCTGAAGGGACGTCAGCCTCTCCTCGAGCTTTAGACTGGATGCTGCGTCGCTCTAGCCAGCCCCATCCCTGGGGCGAGCTGGTCCCCGGCGGCCCAGCACCCAGTCCCAGGCTGGCAACTCCCGACACAGGCCGCCCTAGAGGCTCAGTGCATGGGCAGCAGTGTGCATGCATCCACACGCATGTCGTGGGCGTGTCTGAGCCCCTGAGTCAGTGTAGTTGTCTGTGGGGACCCCAGAAGTACTGGGGTATCAATGCATTGGGGGACGCTTAAGCAATAGGGAAAGGGAGCGAGCGGTGAGTGGCCGATGCTACTGCTCCTTGGCTGCGGGCATGTCCAGCAGGCCGTTCCCCTCATGTGAGGTGTCCACGGCCGCAGCATCTGCCTGTGAAACTCCCACCCACACCCCGTTCCTGAGCTTGGCCATGTACATGTGTGGGTACGAGGACATGCCACTTACCTTCGTGTGCACACTGCACGCCTGAGTGTGCACACACATCCTCTAGGTTTACGTGTGCCGGTGGTCAGATGGATCAGCTGCCCTGCCCCCAAGAAGGTGTCCTCATCCTAGTCCCTGGGGCCTGGGAATGTCACCTTCCATGACAAAAGGAGCTCAGCAGGTGCAGTGAGTGAAGGCGAGTGGTGACTTTCCCAGGTTACCTGGGTGGAGGAGGGTGGGAGGAGGCGTCTCAGGCTGAGGAAATTGCCAGGCAAGGCCAGGTGGTAGGAGGATGGTGAGGTCTTAGAGCTCGAGGAGGGACAACGGACAGTGGGCCAGGCCTGCTGGGTGCCGCTGTGGGGCAAGCTTGGAGGTTTCCTTGCTAACCTGTGAAAGCAGGTGCACATTTCCTGGTCGGTGGGAAGGGTTGGTGAGCTGATGGCTCCAGCCTCCAGGATTTACATGGCAGACAACGTTCTGCTCACAAACCTGAAACTCACAAGGGGTTCTTGGACTCTATTTTTTTTTATATATATATGCTTTATTAATTATGCTATTACTGTTGTCCCAATTTCTTTTCCCTTTGTTCCCCTCCACCTAGTGACCACCCTCCCTCCAGTTGTCCCCCACTTTTAGTCCATGTCCATTGGCTGTACATATAGTTCTTCTCAACATCTTCCTGTCTACTCCACTCCCTCCTACCATGCTTCTTAATTCCTGTACCATCTCCCTCCCCCTTCTCCCCTTCCCCCTCCCTGCTGAACTCCCCCCAAAATGTTCCCCATACCTATAATTCTTTTCCCACTCTTGTTGCCTACTTAGTCTGCCTTTGTTTTGATTCCCTAGCTTCTGTTGTTGGTTGTTGTGATACAGTTTTCATTTTAATGTCCATAGTTTTGATCTTCCTTCTTCTGAACAAGTCCTTTTAACATCTCATGTAACAGTGGTTTGGATCTGATGAACTCCTTCAGTTTTATTTTGTCCTGGAAGCACTTTCTCTGCCCTTCTATTCTGAATGACAGCTTCGCTGTAAAGAGTAATCGTGGTTGTAGGTTTTTGCTTTTCATTCCTTTGAATATTTCTTGCCAGTCCCTTCTTGCCTGCAGAGTTTCTTTTGAGAAATCAGGTGATAGTCTTATTGGGACCCCTTTGTATGTAATTCTCTTCTTCTCTCTTGCTGATTTTAAGATTCTCTCTTTATCCTTAATTTTTGACATTTTGATTATAATGTGTCTTGGTGTGGTTCTCCCTGGGTCCAGTTTTTTTGGAACTCTGTGCTTCCTTGACCTGTAAGTCTATTTTCTTCCATAAGTTAGGGAAGTTCTGCTTCATTATTTTTTCACATAATTTTTCAATTTCTAGTTCTTCTTCTTCACCTTCTGGCAGCCCTATGATTCGGATGTTGGCCCACTTATAGCTGTCACATAGGTCTCTGAGCCTCTCCTCATTTTCCTCACTTCTTGTTTCCTCTTTCTGCACTGGCTGACTGTTTGTTCCTTTCCTATGTTCTGATTTGTTGATTTGATCCCTGGTTTTCCTTCCCTCACCACTAGTTTCGTATGTGTTTCTGTTCATTTCAGCAGGACTAGCCTTCATTCCCTCCCCGTCTTGTTTAAGATCTGCTGTTAGGTCTGTAAGCATTTATATAACCAAAGCTCTGAACTGTGCCTCAGAAAGATTTCCTATCTGCTGCTTCATTAGATTAGATATTTGCTCTCTGGTCAGCTGCATCACTGGGATCTCTATCGTGATCTGTGCCATCCTGACCATTTTGTGTTTACCTTTGCTTCCTGGGCGGGGCTGCCACACCTACGCTATAGAGGGCAGAGCCCCGTGCACTCATCATAACCGGGCGACCCTTCTCACCACGCTGTGCATTTTCTGTGGGGGTGGGGGTCCAAGATGGATTCCTGCCATTCACTCTCCTCTGAGAGACCGGGAGCCTCCTCCCCCATCCCCATGCCCTCCAGGCCTCACAGTCCGAGGCAATGGGGGTCTGCCTTCCCCGGCGTTGGAATCGCAAACTGACGGGTCTGGTCTGCAGCCAGGGGTGCTCCCCAGGTGCTTCTCGCCTCCCCTTAAATACGAGTGCCTGTGTTCACCGCCATCGCAGCTGCTGCCGCAGACAGCACAGCTTGACCTCTCCACCCTGGCTTTGCCCCTCCTATCTGTCCAGACAAGGACCACTTCTTTATAACTTCATATGTTGGACTTCCATTTATTTTCTGGAACATCTGGTTATTTATGGTTTTGCGGTAGTTGTATTCCTTCTTAGTTGTGGGGGGAGGTGGAGCGTGTCAGCCTAGGCCTCCATCTTGGCCAGAAGTCTCCTGTGTGTGTGTTTGCCTCTGTGTCTTAGGTAGAGCTGTCGCTCCTGTTACGTTGTAAGGGGCGGAGCCTTAGGGATTCGTCAGTACAGGGTGACCTGTTTCACCACGTTGTGGCGCTGTATGTGGAGGAGGGGTCAGGGAGGGAACAATGCTGCTTGCTCAGCACTTGCCCCTTTTCCAGGCACCTCTCTCACTTCTGCACCGGACTGACACCCCTCTAGCTGCTGCCCTGCCCGTCGTTCCCAGAGTGGGTGGGTCTGCGGATGTTCTAGAACCGTGGGGGCCCTTTAAACAAGCAGACTCTGCTGAGAGACCAGCAGTTTCTGCCTCCGCCCCAACCCCCACTGGTCTGCACAGTCAGAAGCAATGAGGCTTGATTTTCCCTGGTGCTGGGACCGTGAGCTGTGAGGTCTGATGAGAAGCTGGAAACACTCCCCAGGTGTCCCTCCTGACTTTTTAAAATGTGTGACTGTGCTTACCACCAGCCTGCTGCTGCCGCCACCACATCGTGTCCTCTCCTCCCCAGTTCCGCCCCTCCTACCTGTCTGGGTGAGTATTTCTTCTTTATGCCTTTGTTTGTTGGACTTCCATGCAGTTTGATTTTATGGAACTTTTGGTTGTTTCTAGTCTTGAAGTAGTTGTCATCCTTCTTAGTTGTGAAGGGAGACACAGCGTGTCTGTCTACACCTCTGTCTTGGCCGGAAGTTGGGTTCTTGGACTCTTGAGGCTGAAACATGGGAGCTGGTGTGGCCTCAGGACCAGCTTGCCTCTGTCCTCAGCAATGTCACTTAGCACCTGGCTTCTGGCAGCTTCCTCCATGGTGACAGGAAGGCCACCGCAGCCCCACATCCATCCCAGTGTCCAGCCTGGAGGCTCTTGCCGTCTCATTGGCTGGAACCAGGCCACATGCTCTTGGACGAGCCAATCTCTGTAGCCCAGGGATGGAGCTGCAGTGGGTGGTATAGACCCAAGTCAGGTGTCTGGGCCACCCTGGGAGCCCCCGGAGAGAAATGGGGTGAACACTTGCCACCCAGGCCCAGCCTGCCCACACTGGTGAGATCCCTAGGGAGAGGCAGAAGGCAGTGACAGCACAGTGAGGGTGACAATGCATATGACTACCATCGCTCGGTGCCCAGGGCCATGTCTCTCCAGGGCATGAGCTGAGGGCTGTGCTCAGGCGGGAAGAAGCGAGTGCTGCTCTGAGGTCAGCGACGTGTCTGGGGCTGGGAGCGGGTGGTGAGAGCTCACTGCCCAGGCACTGGATCAGGTGCCATCGTGGGACGGACTCCCGGCCAGCCCCAGCCTGGCTCCCTGGGTGACGACGCTGGGCTGTGCCTCCTGACCCAGCTTCCTGTCGTGTGCGTGTGAGTGTATGACTGTGAGCGTGTGTGAGCATGTGCCAATGCATGCATGGCTGTGTGAGTCTGTGAGACTGTGTGTGTGCATGTGTGTGTGCATCTGGTCAGAGGATCCCTGTGTGCACACATGTGTGGCTGCAGTCCGTGTGCATCCTGGTACAGATGCCCCAGTGCCCATGAGCTCCTGTGGGCAGGACACCTGTGTGCACATGCGTGTGTGCGGGGTGGGGAAACGGGGCAGGATTTCCTGGAGACTCGCACTCCATGAACGCCAAGCGGTCTCCATTGTCATGTCAACCAAATATTTTCCGCCTCCACGCCCAGGAGCCTCAGGAGCGGGCTGTCTCCTCGCGGCGCGCAAGCCCCCACCAGACTTCCAAACCGTTAGGCAGATTTCAAGGCCTTTTTTAGCTGCTGAATGAAAAAAAGTAAGCAAACACAAATCTGCTGATCCCAGGCCGCCTCCTCTTCTGGAGAATTTAATTTCTGAGCTTTGATCTGATACCAGGACCCAGAGGACTTGTTAGTTCTAAATAATGAGCTGAATGTTTGTGCTCCAAGCCTGAACTTTGCTGGTTTGGGGGAAAATATGACTTTCCACAGACGGCCTTTGATGCGGCCGGTGGGGTCCACACAGGGATGAAAAGGCCTTTCAGGAGGCCGGCGGGAGGGGCGGCCAGCCCGGGCCACGGTGCACCCGCTGGACAGTGTGCTCACCAGCCGCGCGGCCCCGCCTTAGGGGGCATAGGTGGCAGTGGAAGGGGCCACGTGGGCCCAGTGCTCCACAGTGGGGGTCCTTGCACTCTCTGAGCTCCACCTACAAGATGGTCAGGGACTTCTGGAGATTTGGGGGAGCCCCCCAAGGCCAGGGTAGACAAGAAGTCAGGATGAACCCTGGACCCCACTGTGCTGGGGGCTCCCCTCAGGGGCTCCCTTGGAGGAAGTCCTCCTACTAACTGAGTGCTCAAACAAGGTTGGGGGCTGGGGGCAGGGTGGGCTGCCAAGGGACCACCACTGCCATTGTGGCGCCTGCAGGAGAACTAGAGGAAGGGGCCCCTGCTGGCAGACGCAGGCTAGCAGGTGAAGGGCTGTGAGCGGGGCCAGGTCAGGGTGCAGCCTCCTGGGTGAGCAGACACTGACTGGGCCTTGGCACCTCCCAGACCCTCGCCCTGTGCCCCTCAGCTGGGCCCACAGCTGCCTCGTTTCCTCCGTGGTGGTCCAAGGCCAGGCCGAGTGCTTCAGGCAGGGAGACCCTGCATCTTCCTGCCGGCTGCGGCTCCTTCGCTCCTGCCCTGGGCTGTCAGCACCCGCAGGACAGAGGCGATTGTGCCAGGTCAGGGCTGGGGTGACATTGCATCGGCAGCAGCTGATTCCACCCTTCGGAGACCATTTCCCACCCACTACAGCGGGCTACTCACTGGCAGTCACGAGCAAGCATCCCCCTTCATCGGGCACCGTGACAGCTGTGCTGATGGAACAGGGACCCGGCCAGCAGAGGCCTCTGCCCAGTGGGCTCCGGACATGCTCCAGGCATACCTAGTCTCGACCTTGTCTGGGTGACGTGTCTCAGGCGGGACCCACGGGTCCTCGAGCCTGAGTCACCTGTCAGGGTCCACTCTTGGGCCAGAGTAGGATTGATACACACTTAAGAAAAGAAATGAAATAATTTAATTAATAAGTAGTACAGTCACATGATTCAACATTCCAGGCAGGTTTGGCAGCAGGGAACCCAGGGGGTGACCGACGTAACAATGACGCACAAGCCCGGTGACAGCAGGGTGTATCTGTGAGTTCACCGTCCGTGACACACAGCACCCGAGGCTGACGTGGGAGCGGGACTGTGGGGCCTCTGCCAGCTCCATGGCTGCTCTGCAAATCCAGAATATTCTAAGAAAAGGGTGCTTTTATTTATTTATCTCTTATCCTCACCTGAGGACATTTTCCCATCGCTTTTAGAGAGAGGGAGACATCGACTGGTTGTCCCTTGTCCTCGTCCCAACTGGGGATGAAGCTCGAAACCTGGGCATGTGCCCTGACGGGGGTGTTGGACCTGTCTTCTTGTGGCCTCCAGGACCCCTCTCCAAACGACTGAGCCACACTGGCTGGGGAAAGAAGCTTATTTTTAAAAAGTGGGGTCACACAGGACACCGTAGTCACTCTCAAGAAGCTGGGGTTTGGCTTCTGCTTCGGCAGGTGTGTGTCTAGGGGAGCAAAGCCGGGAGTGAGAGGGGGAGGAGGTGAGGCCAGGCTCTGGCCGGAGCTGCACTGACCGGGGTGGGAGTTCCACCCGGAACATGTCCTGTCTGAGATGCTGCTGGACCCCAGAGTGACAATGTCAAGCCCTCCCATCTGTGAGTCTCAAGATGGGAGGTGGGGGCCACGGTGAGTGCCAGGGACACCGACTCTGACCTCAGGGCTCCATCACGCACTCCCAACAGGGCTGCTCAGAGAGGGTCTCCTCATTGGGGTCTCACCCCTAAGAGCCTGGTGCACGAGGAGCTGCCTCCATTATCTTCCGACCCCCAGGGCTGTGCTGTGCTGCTCTGGGCCCCAGTGTCCCTCCGCCTGCTTCTGGGCCACTCCACTCCTGCTTGGGGTGGGACTCGCCTCTAGGAAGCTCCTGCCTTTCAGATCTGTGGGACCTTCGGGTCTCAGGACCCTGGGCTCCCGGCTGCCCCGCATCCGGCTGCTGCACAGCACTCTCCTCGAGGTGGTCACCAGCCCTGTGCTCCCCGCGTCTGCTGGGTGCATGATCTGCTGCTGGACCTCTGCCCATCTGCTGTGAACGGAGGCGGAGAAAACGGCCTCCCCCCGACGCAGACCATCACCCCCCAGGCCATCAGCCCCCCGGTCAGCCCTAGACCTATGCACCGGGCCCCGTGCTGACCACCGGCGTGTGCAGCCTGTGGTCTCACTAAGAAAAGAAACACAGGAGCGAGTATGGCCACTGCTGCAGATGGACACAAACAGGGTACTGGGGCTGGGGGGCGGGGACCCGCAGGAGACAGTGCAAGGGGGTGTGCCCTTAGAGAGGGGTGGGGTCCCCTCCCGGGAGGTGACAAGCCGAGAAGTGAAGGCTCTGAAGGAGCCGCCATGTGGAGATGGAAAGGAAGAGCATTCCAGGCAGAGGGAATAGAGAGGACTGAGACTCTGGGCAGAAAGGAACTCGGGGCCCAGGGCCCGACCAGGCTCTGCTGTGTAACAAAGCACCTGCCCTCGCCCCGCCCCCGTGGCCTAGATCGACCGTGGCTGTCTCGGTGTCCGTCACAGACTTTGCCCACCAGGAGCACAGGAACAGCTCAGGCCCTGCCCTGCGGTGGGAGTTGGCCTTGTCCCAGGGCAGCTGCTGCAGCTGTCACAGCGGAGCATCTCTCCCTCTGTGCTCTTGCGTCTTCTCCTCATGGCCCCTCATGTGGACTGTCCTGGGCTTCCTCACAGCCCCAGGGCCCCCAAACCCTAACGCCGCAGCCAGGGTGCGGCCAATCACCTTCTCTGACCTCTGAGCCTTGGACCACATAGCGGCATTTCTGCTATCGTCCACAGCCCGGCCAGATCCCACCGCCCTAAAGTCCTCTTGTTGGAATTGCCATGGACGGTGGCCGTCCTGGAGAAGGGTGACGGGCCACCTGGCGTGATCAGGAAGGTCAGAGCAACACAGAGTGGGGGGCAAGAGGCCCCAGGTGCAGGCCCATGCAGGCCAGTCCACCAAGTGCTCTGAGACCCATTACAAGCAGATGTGGTGACTGAGGACATTCAGGCGCCCCTGGAAAGTCTCACTCCAGTGGCCACATGGATAGCAGTGCCAGGCAAGGCAGGAGCCAGAGACCCATCAGGACGCCACACGGTTGTGGGGACCATCCTGGGGTTCCAACCGGTCTCCTGACCACACATAGCTCCTCCCCCAACAGGAGCCATAAGCTTCCTCAAGTCTTGGCCCCAGACAAGGCCCACAGGAAACTCTGCCACCGACAAGCACCTGTGTAAAGGCCACGGTGCACTGATAACTGCGGTCTCCCTGAGGCCACGTGTTAGCCAATCAGATAGCCTTGCCCCCGAGTTACCGTCTTGGGAAATGACCTCATCGCATTACAGCTAGTTACTGATTAATTTTGTTTAATGTGGGAGACTGCATGATTTTTAATAAGGGCTACTTTGTAATCGCAGACCAACGGAACCTTCCAGAGTCATGAGGTGCATCCCAGGATATTTTAAAGGCATAGGACACGAGGCCGGTCTAGCACGCCCAGCTGGGGATGAGGCTTGAGATGCTGAGAAAGGAAATCCCAGGGGTTCCTGTCAGTGATGACGTGGAATTGGGGAGCTCTCTGGCCTGCTGCGTAGACCTCCAGTCTGGAGATTTGCTTGCCTTCCACCAAAGAAGTGGAGGTTTTAGCCTTTAGCCTGAATATTTGGCAGGACTGGGAAACAGAAAATAAATACAGAGAAAACTCCAGCCTCCAAAGCCAGGGAAGGTCCCCATGCCCTGCCCTGCTATCCTTTACAAAGAAGTTGCCCCTAGAGCAGGCCTTGTTTCGGGACAGTGGGCACCCGGGGAGGTCTTCAGGGGCTTGCTATGAGTGCCTGCTAGCCGGTGGGCAGGGCACAGTGGGCAGGGGGCCTCCAGGCCTACAACGTGCAGACGAGGGGAAGCACGACCTCTTGGAGACCCGGGGCTGCGGGAGACAGAAGAGCCCATCAAGGTGCTGGACCCAGAGTAGCGGGGACCAGGTCACGGGCTGAGGCCCTGAGGCTGCCATTCCCACTTTGCAGACAAGGAGACCGAGGCATGGGGTGGGTTTTCGGGACCACACAGCTAGCAAATGCCCAAGTTGAGACCTGGTGCCGGGGATCTGCCACCCGGCACAGGAGGCAGCTGCTCCCAGAGAGGACAGGTGAAGACTTGGCAGCTGAGCATGTAGCAGAGAGCGTGGCAGGAAGCTCGCTCCAGGGGCCGGGCAGTGGGGGTAGGTAAGTGTGGTCTTGCTGACTTTGAAATGGGTTCCATCCAGCACATCTTTCTGGGTTTTCTCTGCCTTTCACAAGTTACTTTGCAGAAAACTGACAATAACACACAGTTCATGTCCCTAGAAATCAAGTAGTCCTGTCTGGGGGAAGGAAGTCAAGGCCCCGGTAGGCAGACCTGCTTTGCAACATTTGTGAGTTCGCCTCGGCTCCTTATGTCCTATGCAACGTGGTCTTTTGAATTCTCTGTGAGCTGGTTCTAGCATGTTCCTGGTTTCCTCATTCATTAGTGAGTTCGGTAAAACCTTTGATACATTTTATGTTTGTATAATAGTCATAATTTTACCATTTGTTTTTTAAAAGATCTTATTTACTTATTTTTAGAGATGGGAAGGAAGAGAGGGAGAAAGAGAGGGAGAGAAACATTGACATGTGGTTGCCTCTCACGAGTCCCCAGCTGGCGACCTGGCCCGCAACCCAGGCCTGTGCCCTGACTGGGAACCGAACCAGCGACCCTTTGGTTCACAGGCTGGTGCTCAATCCACTGAGCCGCACCAGCCAGGGCCATAACTCCACTACTTGGAAGTGAGCCTTCAATACCCTTTTGGTCATGAGAGGGAGGGAAGGGCTGGGGGAGGCTGGGGAGCCCATGGGTGGTGACTGGAGGTGTTAAGCCAGGGGTCAGGGTCACACAGGTGCCCTGGGGCTGCCCTCCAGCAGGTGAGTCTGCTGTGTCACCATGGATCCTTCGAAGGGACCCCTGGGGTACCAGTTAGAGACCTTCCCTGGCATGGCATCTGAGGAAGTCCCCGCCTCAGACAGGACGGGAGCGAAGCAAGACTGGGCTCGAGTTCACCCAGAGACCCTTAGGTGTTTGGATGGAGGGAGCATGGGGGGCAAACAGGGGTGACACCTGGGACAGAAACCTGTGTCTACAGGTCAGGGTCGGCTTCCTTGGGCTCCCACCCGACAGCTGTCCTCCGGGCCACCCCCGAGACCACAGGGAGGGGGTGGGAGGAAGTGGGAGGAGCCTGGCCAGGCCAGAGCCCAGAGGGACTGCGGTGGCATCAGGGACCAGGCCAACCCTTCTCAGCTCTGGCTGGAGCGGATCTGTCCAGGAGGGTGACGTGCAGCGGTCCCCGGGGGTGTCCACCAGGGGCCAGTCACCCCTCAGGTCCCAGCCTGGGCCCGCTGGGGTCAGCCCATCCTGCGATCCAGCCCTTCTTCTGTCTGTGCCCCAGGGGCCTCGGCTGTCGGTGTGGCCCTCCTCGGACCGGCCGTCTGGGGAGGATTAAATGACTGTCAGGTGCTCACGGGCCTGGCGGCGAGAAGGCCGCTCTCCTGGCAGACCCGCCGCCCGCCGCGCCTCCAGCGTCCACTGCGCCGACTGCGTTTTTGGATGATGCCCGCAGGACCCTGGCACCCCCAACCCGGCCCGGTCCTCGGCGGGGGCGGGGCCTGAGCCGCGGGCGGGGCGGGGCCTCGCGGGGCGCGGCCTCGGGTCCCCTCTCAGCCCGGCCTGGCCGCCCATTCCCGGCGCTCTGCTGCCACCTGGTGGCCCGGCGCGTGCGTGCGCCCTGGGCCTCGCCGGCAGGTGCCCGGGGGACCGGCTGGGCCAGGGATGCGGTGTTGCTGGGGGGCTGCCGGCTCCGACGCGGGGGCGTTTGAGCGGGTGCGTGAACGGAGACAGGAGTGGAGCTCATTCCTGGTCAGGGGACCGTGGTCCAAAGACCCTGGGGCAGGAAGAGCCAGGAGGCCTGTGTGTCTGGAGCCCAAAGAGCAGGCGAAGGAGAGGGCGGAGAAAGTGGGGTGAGAAAGAGCGGACCCCCGCCTTGGTGCCTGAGAAGCCTGAGGCGTTGGGGGGCCAGGGGGGGCATCGGTGCCACCCCCTAAGTCCTACTCTGGCTGCAGGTTAGAGAGCGGCAGGAGCGGCAGGAGGCAGGTGGGAGGGGCACCGCTGCGTCAGGTGAGCTGGGTCACACCTGGAGGGAGGGCTCGGGGCCGCAGGCTGGGGCAGGGAGGTGCTGAAGGCAAGGTAGGATCAAGGCCAAGTGCCAGGTGTCAGGTCCAAATCACACACAGGTGTGATGGGAACCAGGCCAGGTGACGTTTTTAAATGGCCCCACTCTCCGAGCTCCATGTCACATTGCACGCGCTATCTCGGTCACTTAGGGCAATAAGCAGGGTGTTCCTTGCCTTATCTCACTCAGTTGGCACACAGCCTGGGTTAGGCCCGTCAGCCCATCCCAGACAGAAAGGACCTGCAGCTGGGAGGCCGGCACGCTCGGCTTCTGTGGCAGGGGTGCATCCTGAGTGTGTGTGTGTGTGCGCGTGCGTGAGTTCAAAATTAAGATAACAATCCACATGGCATGAAGTTCACTATTTTATTTTTAGATTTTATTTATTTAATTAGAGAGGGAAAGGGAGGGAGAAAGAGAGGGAGAGAAACATCAATATGTGGTTGCCTCCCACACGCACCCCAACCAGGTACCCGGCCTGTGCCCTGACTGGGAGTCAAACCAGCGACCCTTTGGTTTGCAGGCCAGCACTCAGTGCACTGAGCCACACCAGCCAGGTCTGAGAGTCACTATTTTAAAGTGTGCAATTTCATAGTTTTTAGTATATGCACAATGTTGAACCACCATCACCACTGACTCCAGAACGTTTTTGTCACCTTGAAAAGGAGCCCCTTCCCACTGGTGGTCAGCCTCCATCTCCTGCTCCCACCTTCCCTTGGCAACCTCTCATCTGCTTCCTGTCCCATGGATCTGTGTTCTGGACACTTCGTACAAGTAGAATCACACAATATGTGGCCTTGGGGCTGGCTTCTCTCACTGAGCAGCTCTCCCAGGCTCGTCCACGTTGCAGCGTGGGTCAGTGCTTCGTTACTTTCTCCAGCTGAACACCACTCCGCCTCCACCGTGCAGACGGCACACTTTGCTTGTCCAGTTTCTCCACTGGTGGACACTTCGGCTGTTTCCACGTTTTGGCTGCTGTGAGTAACTGCCGCGAACACTTGTGTGCGGGAGAAAGGAAAGGAGGAGGAAAGAAGGAAGGAGGAAGTGGGGGAGGGAGGGCATCTCAGACGGAGATGAGAGATTATCACGGACAGAAAGAACGTCTTAGGGTGTAACTCAGGAAGAAGGACATTGACCCCAGAGGGAAGGAGTGAGGTGTGGGAGCGAACGGCGAGAGGGGAAGATGGCCGACCTCTGGAACACAGTCCTCGGGTCCCTGCCATGTGGGATGGCAGGAAGGACTGCGGGAGTCAGGGTTCTGAGGCCAGGACAGGACTGGAGTCTGTCGTGATGTGCAACTGCACACAGCACATGCCCTCCGGCTCAGTTCAGCGAACACACACCTGCTGAGGAGCCGTGTTCGGGAGCCCTGGCTCTGAAGATGCACCAGAAGCGACACCCAGCCACGTCTTCCCTGGGCACGGACAGTTTCAGGACAGAGCCTCTCAGCAGGGGGAGTGGGTATTGTGAGGACAGTTCTTTGTTATATGGGACAATGTAGTTCATCACCAAAACGCTGACACCCCTTGTCCACACGCAACACTGTCAGTACCCTTCCAGGCTGTGTGACAACCAAAATCGGCGCAGGGCAGGGGTGGCACCAGCTCCGGCTGACAGTCAGGTTTGCTGTGTTTGCCCTGGGGATAGGCTCCGGCTACCACCCTCAGCAGAAGGCCGAGTCCTCCCTACCCGCCATCAACACACACATCGATCCCTAAAAACCTGATTATTGCGTGGTGCCCCTTTTTAGTAAAAAGCCTAGCTGTGCAGGTGATGTGAGTGTTACTTTTAGGCCTGTTGAAAAGGCAGAAACCATAATGTTGGCGCTCACCAAGGGCTGCGAGGGCTTCAGAGACGCTGTGTCCGTCAGCCCAGCTCTTGGCTTAGCATCTTCAGCCGAGGAACGCGGACACCGGGCGCAATTCTGCACGTCTGTTTTTCTCAGGACAGAGCAACAACACTCACTTTTGCCCTGAATGGCCAACCCCGAGTCCAGGGTCACCAAACCCTGTGGCTCCTGCACGGGAATAGAACTTGAACCTCTGCCCTCAGGGGCTTTACTCACAGACATCAGAACACTGTAGTTTGTGTCATTGTTAGAATCAGACACTTTTGCCCCAAATTACCTCTCCGTCAACATTAAAAGGCATTTGACATTTCCCTTTGATTTATGTCGTAGCCTTTCCCTCCCAAGGTTGGTTGTTTCCCTCAGCGGCCGCAGCGCCTGCCAGGAGAGCCCTTCTGGCTGCATGCCCCTGAGCCCTCCTTGAGACGGGGCTCCTTGTGGAGAGCCTGAGACTCCACCACCACTTGCCCCAGGAGATGGTCACCTGGGAGCTCGCGATGCCATTCTTTGCACACGTTTCTTGGCACAGAAAAGACTGAAGAAGAGGTTTGCATTGAGCTCTGGGGACACCTTGAATGACTGTCCCCATCCAACCTTCTCCACAGAGCCAGTGAGAGGGTTGGAAATCCCTCCCAAGTGCTGTGGATAGTGCGCTGGGGTCCCAGAGTGCTGGACCTAATGGGGCCACTCCCAGGCAAAGAATAGTGTGGCTTCCCTGCCCAGTGGGGAGATAGTTTCAGGGGTGCTGGGCTCCGGGGGCCTGGCCATCCCCCGTGGAGAGGCCGTGAGCCCTGCGAAAGAGAAGCTGAGGCCCCTGCACCCGCCTTGCTGCTTCCTCTGTGCAGACTGAGGGTGGTAAGCCCAGCTCCTGGTAGGCATTTGGCCCAGTCAGTGAATCTAATCAGAAAACAGAGGGAAAAAACGGCTCCCATCTTTTCAGGAACTGCAGACACACATGGCCCCTTGCTGGGTCTGGACACCCTGCTCTGGAGCTCCAAGACTTCTTGGGAGGCGAGGGTGTGCCTGGGTCAGCTGCGGGCCCAGAGAATGGGGGCACCTTCAGGAGAGAGAGCCTGACACAGCCTTGCCTGCAGAACTCCCTCATCTCTGCTCAGGCGTGTCTGCCCCCAGGGTGGCCCGGCCATGGACCCTCACCCCTGATCGCGCCACACGGGCCTGGGGCCGCTCTACATTGTGTGCTGGTGCCTGTCCCTGTCATTCCTGAGACCATGTGCCCAGATAGCTCCATTCTGCTCACAGGAGTCAGGGGAGCCTGGACGGATCGCGGACCAGGCCTGGAGAACCAGCGGGCACTGAGGAAGGCGCTGCAGGAGGGCACCACGTGCCGAGTGGGGGCGTGCACACAGCGAGCAGATGGAGTCCGCCGCGTGTCCTCGGGGCCCACCTGCTCGCTGAGCCTGTAGGTGACGGTGGGCGTCCTCCTTCCACTCAGGCACGCACACGTGCCTTTCACAGGCCGTGGGTGTGTGCACAGCAACCATTTTTGCCTCCCTCGTCTGAAAGCTGCTGGGGTGGGAACCCAAAGGCCTGGAACCGCACCTCACAGCTGTGGTCCCTCTCCAAGTCTCAGTCTCCCCGTTTATGACATGAGGGTACCCTCTGCCCACAGCCTGCTGGGATGATAATGCATATGGTGGCTGTTGGAAGTCGCCAAAGACATATTCTCCTCCTTCCACAGAACCTGGTGGGGAACACGCATCGTTAACACTCTCATGCTTGGAGGACGCTCAGGAGGCTGGGCTGCAAGGGGCAGGGCCCCCAAGGAGAGAAGGCGCCGGGTATGTCTGCTGCTGGGGGTCTGATGGCACCTTCCTGGCAGGCAAACGCTTTCCCAAAAGCCTCACCAAGTGGGTGCTTTCAGCCTGGGCGCATGTCCTTGGGGGAGGCCACAGCTGCCCCCCACCGCAAACGCACCAGCCCCATGCGGGGAGAGTCCCAGGTCCTGCCCCCCAGGTGCCTTGTTGGGAACAGAGTTTCTTGTTCACCCTTATCTGTTTGAGTCGCTGTCACCCAGGATTCCCATTTCTGGTGGCCCAAAGCACCTGGCCCGCAGCCACCAAGGCCACTGATGTTTGCTGCGCCTCTCCGGCACTGAGTCAGGGCCCAGGACATGCGGTTACGGGACAGAGACCTTAAACAAGCGCTGGCAGGAATGGACATAAACGGCCCTTGCGGTCTGGAACCCAGGGGACTCCATGAGTGTTTTAAGACAGAGCAGGTCTGGACTTTCTTCTTCTCATCCCAAACTCAGGAACAAAAACGTAATGTGCCACAGACCGGAACATGGGTTTCCAGCCGTCAGTCTGGAGCCCAGGAACTGACGGGATGGGAGGGTGAGGTTCAGGCATGGAGGACTGGCCACTGCAGTGCATTCTGGGTGTGCAGGGTGCCCTCCTGTCCCACAGGTCCACGGGGTGAGTGTGCTGAGCCGGTGGGTGTCAAAAAGGTTGCTGCCAACACCTGACCAACAGCCTGGGGATGGGACAGCCCAGAAACAGAGTCCCTGCCCCCTTAGGTGAGTCGTGGTAGGGTCCGCCACTCCAGGTGGCCTGCTGGTGATGCCCTGTCAGCTGCGCCACATCCCACCCAAACCGTGGGGCAAGGGGAACAAGGTTCCGTGTCCCCACCCAGGATCCTTTTCTTTGTAAAACGGCACAGCCGCGTGGCCGCTGCCTGGTACAGACCTCACAGTGCAGGCTGCAGCTGGGCGAACGTGCTTCTTGTTTGCACGGACGTTGCCTGGAGCTGGGAATCCAATTGCACAGAAGCACACGGGCATTGACTCGGGCGGCGGTGGCGGCCTGACGAGCTACGCCTTCAGTTCTGAGGAACCGGTTTCTCCAGCAAAGCCACGGACGGGGCCCATTTACATGCCATGCAGTTGGCATTTTTAATAGGTCCTTTTGCAAATGTTGATAGATTTTTAATGTGGCTGAACACAAAGCCAAACTGCAGGTAATAGACCGTGTGTGTCTTCCCCTTTCCTGGCTCCCCTTTAAATAATTATGTGAGGGCTGCTCTCTAAGCTGATCCCATGGGAGGCAGTGTGGACCCCCCAAAAGGCCGCTGCAGGCATTGGGCCACATGAGGTCCACATCCTCATTTCATTCCGGGTTTCAGAGTTCCCAAAGCCCAGGATTCAAATGGTGGCCACAGCTAGTGGGCAGGGGGGCCCAGGGACACCTGGAATCAGGGAGTGGCTGAGGACCTTTCTCTCCCCAGCAAGCTCTGTGAGCCTCGGTCCTCCTCTGTGAGGTGGAGCTGGTGCCTGCCCGTCCCCGCTCACAGGGCTGCTGGAGCCCGGAGGGGGAGGGGGCAATGGTGTGGAGAAGCACCTGTGTTTTGATACCTCACAGAGGTTCCTGACAGGGACTTTGGCTCTGGTGAGATAAGAGTGGCCACTCCGTGCCACCCTCAGCACCTGCATCTGGGCCTTGGGCCCCTGAACTCAGTGTCCCGGGCATAGGATGGGACAGGTTGGACGAAAAGCCTTAGCGACAAGAGCAGGAGAGACATGGTGTGTGTGCTCAGTAAATCAGCGGGTTCGGAGGCCACATAAACCAAGATAAAGTGCCCAGAATGCGGGAGGTGATTGTCGGGCAGGAGCTCTGGGACAAAGGGACACATAGGCATTTCAATGGTGGAAGAAATGGGGGGTTTGGCCTGGACTCAGAGGCTCGGAGAGCTGACCGGGTCACCAGGTTTCCATTAATGAAGCGCGAGGCGCTGCCGAGCCGGAGCTGGCAGAGGTGTGTGCACATCACGGTCACGCAGAGCCAGGTTCCTGGGCCTGGGACCCCTCTGTGCACTCTCCCTCCCACGCTGGCCCTCGTCTGTGCTGTGGGCCCCGGCTCCTGCCCACCCCCGGGCTCCGCCCCGCTCGAGGGCCCTGCCAAGCACAGTCTGAGCTAGTGGCTGCACCCACCCTGAGTCACCCTTCTTGGCACCCCATGCTGGGCTTGCAAGTCTGTGTGTCCCCGGAGGCAGTTTCCAGTGCTGGTGGCTGTAACACCATGGGTGCCTCTGCTTCATAATCACACCCCAGCACCAAGCCCAGCTCACAGATGTTTGTTGACTGAATGAATGAACAGCCTCAAATGTGCTCAATTAAGGGAGAAAGGAGTTCGAAGAGAAGGGAGGCCTTTCTGCTGCCCTAGGGGAGAGCAGGGGGCAAGGACAGCAGCTCAGTGTGGAGGGAAGTGTCCGACCTGCAGCTGCCCACTGAGAGGGGCCTCCCTGGGGAGCCCTCAGCCCTGTCCCTGCACTGTGTGGGTCCCCTCCTTACCCGAGGAATCAAGACCGTCCCGGCTCCAGGGCCCCAGCTCTAGAGGAGGCCCCTCGCCAAACCATCTTCTGTGAGCAAGGGACACCCCACAGTCTCCAGGTAGCTTGGGAGAGGGGTCCCAGGCCCAGACGTTGCCAAGCCCAGGAACCTGGCTCTGCGTGGCAGTAACGTGCATGCATCCCTGCCCGCTCCGGCTCGGCAGTGCCTCCCACTTTGTTAATGGAAACCTGGTGATCCATAACCGTGAGTGGCAGACACCTGCTCGGGGTAATGTGGCGGTAATGTACGTATCAGTGATCAATCAACAGATTTGCAAGAAAGGCATAAAGTATTTAATTATAATTGCACTGGCAAGGCGTGTGGTGGCAGCGACATTTGAATAGGTCAGAGCCAGCCTCCACCCGCTGTGTTGTTGGTATTAAATGCCACTCACTGTAAGGGCTGGGAGCCCTTCTGAAGTCGTGGGGTATCACACGCTGGCAAATTGAAAATGTCCCTTCGCTTTTAAAAACATGATTGATGTCCTGTGCGAAACAAATGTTATACCTTGTAGTGCAGGGGTCTCGCCGCTGGGGCCGCCCCAGCTCACAGGCGGCCCAGTGGGCGTCCGCCAGGAACAGGGCCGGGTGGGCATGTGAGGGACATGCCATCTCCTTCCAGGGCGTAGGGCAGAGATGGTCTCTTTGGGGCAAAGGGTTTTCTGTCCTCAATCAGGCTTCACTCGCCAATGAAATGCAGGAATAGAGCAAGAATATTTGCCCGGTCGATAGCAGAAAAATAGTCCGGCAGACACTCCAGATGCCACTTACTGTGTACAGCACACCACCCAAATTACATCTGTTTTCACTTAAAACGACGCTATTGGCACAACCGACGAAGGGATCTAATGAGAGGAATGCAGACAAATCCACAACACACACGCACAGGTGTGCACACGCCTGCTTCCCGGCCCGGGCCTTCAGCTGTAGCTCGGGCAGAGTGGAAGCTCTCGTTGGGGAGCCCAGTACACGCCGGCAGGCAATGGGCTCCCAGCAGAGCCTGGCCACTGTCACTCACGAAGGAGAGGTGCCCTCTGTGACAGGCTGTGGTCCTGGTTTCAGGAGAACTGTTTGAGGCGGAGGCTGCCGCCGGCAGGGCCTGGCCAGGCAGAGGGGCGCTGGCAGGAGGGGTGCAGGCCAGGCACCGGTGCTTCCGCTGTCCGAGGGCCAGGCAACGATGGCATCTCTGAGGACGAGCTTGCCCTTCTTCTCCCAGGACTCGAGGTGCTTCTATGTACAGGGCGAGGGAGGAAGCCTGCCTGCGGTTCAACGGAAGGCCCTCTGAGTCCGCGCGCAGCCTGTCCCGCGGAGCCTCCTGCACAGCCAGCCTGCCTCCAGCGCCCGCCTTCCTCATTCCCAGCCCCGTTTCCAGAGTTCCATGAAGCGAACACGCACTCCCAGCTGAGACAGCGGCCCCCTGGGGTGTGTTTTTTGCCATTTACAGAGTGAGGCAATCATTGTCACCTAGTGAATCAGATTCGGTGTAATTCATGCTCATTCTCCAGTGAAGTCATGGATAGCAATGACCTCTGAAAAAACGGGCTGGTGAAAGCGGTAAGATTGTTCACATAGTTTCACTGTGTACAATTGTAATTTTTAAAAATGCCCATCTCTATATGGCAATGAAATCATTTACATTTACAAACACCGTGAGCCGCCTCCGAGGCTCGGAATCATGCACCCCTCCCAGGGGACTGGGCCGTCACTGCCTGCTCTGGAACGTGACCAGGAGGGTGGAAGCTGCCTGAACGGGAAGAACTCCTCTTAGAAGAACTGAGAGAGTGAGCTTTGCCTCCATGTTGTCCCACATGTGGATCTGTTTCTTCCTCCCTCCCACCCTTCCTCCTTCCTTCCCCCTTCCCTGTAGAAAAAAGTGCATGGACCTTCCTAAACAACACAAGATGTATTTGTCACTTTCCAACACGAAATGCTGACCAGAAGCACAGTCAAAGCCTTGGGGCAACAGCCACGGGCCAGGTAGCATCTGCCCTCAGCATCCGCACTTCGTTATGACTTTCATCTGTAAGGAAGATGCTCACCAGTGTCCCTAACTGTCACCGCACACAGCGGGCAGCTCCTGGGGTGTGGCCCTCAATGCTGGTGACCCTGGACCTGTGTTCTTATTCCCGGGGGGCAGGATTCCCCGCAGCTCTAGCTCAAACCCTTAAGTGAAGCAGGAACCCGTTGGGTTTTCCTGCAAGGGCCCCTTGTTCTCAAAGGGTGAGCTGCCACCTGTCACAGGTCAGCTTCCTTCCCTCCAGCCCAGGTGGGTCTCAGACTCAGTGAGTCTGCAAGTTTGTTAGACGCTGGCCAAACCTAGCTTCTGGGCTTGATGTGGGACTGAAAGCACCCAGGAGACCCCAGGCTGCTTGGGTGCCAGCCCCCCAAGAAGCAAACAGCCTCAGCCCCCCTCACATTGTCCAAAAGTGGCAGCTTGTCTGCTGGGCCTCCTGCCTGCAGTGGGCCGACCTGGGCCCAGGAAAGGGGTCAGGGGAGGAAAGGATGTAGTCAATGCTGAACTTGATGTCCCCATGAGGCTCCCTCCCCAGGGTGGCGGGCCTGGCAGGGGGCAGTGGTTCTTGGCGAAGGGCCAGGGGCCCCGGGGCGGTGGCCAGCTCCTGCGGACCCTGGCTGCCCCCAGTGCATGCCCCTGTCGCCCCCTCGCGCTTGGTGCCCCGCCGGCGCCTGCGCCGCCGGTAGTTGCCATCTTCGAAAAGGTCCAGCAGCGACTCGCAACCACCAGCAAACGTCCAGTAGTTGCCTTTGCCCTTCCCGTGGCCCTCAGTCCTGGGCACCTGTGTGAGAAAGCGACAGGGGCTCAGCGCTGCACTGCCCCCCACCCCATGCGCCCCACCCGCCATCCAGGCTCTCTTGGGGCAGAGGGTAGCCCCCGCCCCTGGGTGGGTGGCTTGAGCAGGTGGAGGAAGCCCCGTTTGCTGAGCAGGAACTTCCCAGTGCTGTGCCCGCCCCCACCCCCAGCGATGACGTGGCCCAGGTGTCACCAAGCCTGGGTCACCCAGAGACACACCGGGGTTGGGGGAGGCTGACCTTGATGAAGCAGCTGTTGAGGGACAGGTTGTGGCGGATGGAGTTCTGCCAGGCGCGCTGGTTGGCGCGGTAATAGGGGAACCTGTGCATGATGAAGTCGTAGATGCCGGACAGGGTCGCCCGGCCTGCGGGACTCTGCTGGATGGCCATGGCGATCAGCGCGATGTAGCTGCAAGGGGCTGCGTCAGGCCGGCGGGTGGAGGGGGCCGCCCAGAGTGAGTCCCCAGTGCCCCCCATACACCAGGCCAGTCCTTCCGGGGCACACAGGTGTCCTCCAGAGGCCACCCCGCTCCCCCAGCCCCAATGGGGGCCTGGTGTGTTAGAAGGGGAGAGCAGAGTGAAGGGGTTGTTTGTGTGAGTGACCCCTGGAGCTCCCTGCTCCCCGCCCCCTCCCCACTCCAGAAGCTCTGGCTCCGCAGCATTTGGGGGTTCCCTCTGGGAGGTTGAAAGAAACCTCTCCCACCAGCTCTAAACGTGTGGACGAAAGTGCCCCTTCTCTGAGCTCCACCGAGAGAAGAAAGCCCCCCTCCCCTCCGTCCCAGGCAGGTCCTGGCATCCGGTCCCCTGCGGAGGTCGCCGCTGATCCCGCGGTCACCTGTACGCGGGCCGCGTGAGCCGCTGATCCTCGTCCGAGCTGCCAGCGGGGCAGTCGTCCGCGTCGTAATTGAAGCAGTTATAGGGATACTGCGAGCTGTCGAACATCGTGGTGCGCCCCGCGCGGCCACCTCCGCCGCGCCGCCCGCCTGCTGCTGGGTCTGTGTGGACGTCCTCGCCGGCGCGAACCAGTGGCGTCTGCGCTGCGGGATGCTCTCCGCCAGAGCTGGGACCTGGACTTATGGGGTACCCCACCGTCCCCACCCCGTTCTCTCGCATCCAATCCCGGCGCGGGGGAGGCCCCAGCCATCGGTAAAGGGCGGAGGGGAGTGGAGCCGGCTCTCCGTGACCCTCTGACCAGCTAGGAGGAGGGAGGAGGGAGGGGTGTGCTGGGTGGTCCTATGGGCGGGGCGGCCATTAGCCACCACCCCTCCCTGTCCGGTGCGCTGCTCCGGGCTCCCTGCGCGGGCCCCAAAGTTGAGGGGCTGGGTCCCTGAAGCCAGAGCTGGGGGTCCTCAAGGGCTCCCTGCACTGGGGGACTCCACCTGGGAGCTGGTTTGTCCCTGCATCCTGGGGTCCTGGGCACCGCTGGAGACACGCAGGTTCTTCCTGTGCACCTAGATCCCCGGAGTGGACCCTGGGGCTGACAGGCCGCAGACAGGGAGGCGACTGTGGCTCCCTCCCCTGCCATCTCCCCTGTCCCTTTCCTCCCAAGAGCTGAGGGGTCCAGCTGGGATGAGTTAGCCATCTGGAGTGTCCCTGCCTGGATGAGAGCCAGTCTAGACCCCTACGGTCAGCGCTTCTCCAACGCCCTGTGTCTGCACAGCTCTGCCTCTCACTGCCCACAGTGTGCTCCTCCTGGACGCGCGGCCCGCTCTGCACCCAGTAGCCGGGGCTGAGTAGCAGCTGAGCTTCTGAGTGCCTGGGCAGCAAAGCCACCAATACTGACTGCCTCCGAATGCCGAAACGCCTGTTCAGGTATGTGCAGAAAAGAGGACAGGGAGTTTAGGAAACTTTAGGAAAAAGACGTGAGGTGGGATCTTGGTGGGGAGGTGGGGGGCTTTGTCTCACTGCAGATGTGCCACCACAAAGAATTTCCGTGAACAATCTGCAGAACTCTGGTCATGAGCCATGTTTGTGAACCTGTCTGATGCCAGAAAGCCTGGATAGTCTTCTCCAGAAAATCCTCCCTTCAAAGCCGCACCTTTAGCTCTGAAATGGCCTGAGCTCCAGCCAAGTGGCCCAGGAGCACCTGGTGCTTCCTGATGCCCTGTGAGGGAGGGTGGAAGGCTGCCCCACGGTCCCCTGGAAACTCCGAGGTGGCTGTACCAGCGCTCCTTCTGCTTCGGCCTCGTGGCTGTCTGGCTTCTGTTTTCAATCTGAGGCACCCTCGGCTCACGCACATCCCGTGGCTCCCTGTTGTCAGTGCAATCAGACATCAAAGTGAAAAATTCTGGAATGTAGGAACGTAAAATGGTATGGCCCCCCTCAAAAACATTTTGGTAGTTTCTTCAGAAGCTGAACATGCAACTACCATATGACCCAGCAATTGCACTCCTGGGCCGTCATCCAGAGAGAACCACATGGCAGCTTTATCTGTGGCAGCCCCACGTGGGCATCAGCCCAGATGACCTGCTGCGGGGAAGGGGTGGGACAGGCTGCAGGGCCTCCACACCATGGACACCACTCAGCAGCGCAAAGGAGCCAGCGGCCGAGAGCGGCACGCTGGGTGGATCTCTGACTGAGAGAGCAAAGCCAGTCTCAAACGGTTACATTCTATGTGATGCCAAGTAAATGGCCTTCTTGAAATGACGAAGTGACCATATGAGGAATACGCTCCTGGCTGCCAGGGGCTAGAGGAGGTGGCAGTGGAGGGGTGTGCTCATGGCTGCAGAAGCTGCCACGAGAGGCCCTGAAGGGTCTGTGTCTTGAAAGCATCACTGTCCTGTCCTGTCCTGGTGCTGGTTCTGTCCTGGTCGGCACTGGAGTTTGCATGAAACTGGGAATCTCTGCTTTATTTCATACAGCTGCATGGAATCTGCAAAGATCCCAAAACTAAAACTTTAGTGAAAAATCCTGAAGCGTTTTGGAGGCCCACCCTTCATATTGTGGTTTCAGGAGCTGAATCCCGAAGATGCCAAAGCCCTGAAACAGAGTCGCTTGGGTGCTGAGTCACCGGCAGCACCACCCTCTCCCCTCCCCTCCACGTGGGGTTTCCTCTGCTGAACCACGGTGCCCACACCCACTCGCCCGCCAGCCCCCATTCCCCTCCTCCCTCTCTCTCCTTCCTGCCCTTGAGCCTCAGGTGAGCTTTCCACCAGCCCAGTCCTGGGCTAGTTTTCCTGGGAGCCCCGTGGGGCCGTGGGAGCTGGTGGAGTTCCCGGCCCCTCCCGTCCAGCCAGCAGCCGTGACCATGTGCTCTGGCTTCATATAAGGACGCTGACCCCTTGTGAGCTATGAAGGGACAGCTGCAACTTGACTCCAGCCTCCCAAATCTTGGCGCACACCTCCTGGGGCTGACCGAAGGGGGAATTCCGGGTCGGTCCCACCCACAGCTGTGTACTTTGCCCCCCACCCAGCCCTCCCCCACCCCCCGTCCAGGTAAAGCCACCTCCCGTGTGTGCGGAACTGTCCTCCCCGCATCGAGGCTGCACGCAACCCTGGGCCTGCATCCTGCAGCTGGTGGGCTTCACAGCCCAGGGTTGAAACCAGCTCTAACTTCAGAGCTCACATTACCAAAATCCAGGGCCAATGGGAAAACCCTGAAGCCAAACGAGCGAGAAGCACCAGCAGCGCATCCCTCCCAGCTGTAGCCTGTGCTCCTTTGTTCCAGTGGGTGTTTGGCCCCAACCCTGCAATGTGCTTGGTGGGCTCCTGCTTCTCACGTGAAGGCGGCAGACACACTGGATGACTCAGCCAGTCCTGCCGGAGTCTGTTCATGGGTGTGGGCAGCTCAACCTTTAGCTTCTGTGTGGCCTGATCCATCGTCTGGCTCTGGCTGACCCCTGAGAGCTCCCTTATACCTGCACCCAGGATCTGGGCGGCTTCGGGGTCACCTGCCAGTGGCTGTTCAAACCACCAACATGGGGTCAGTGAAGACGGAAGCCCAACAGAGCAGAACTGTCACAGAGCAGCCAGCTGAATGTACCTTCGGTCAGCCACTCACAAATGAAGCCAAGCCCTTGGGTCCCTCCTTGAACGTCGATGCTCATGAGGTGCTTCTAGGGAATGTTTTGCGAGCAATCGCCGTGCGTGAGCTCTCGCAACCCGCCGACTGCCGCAGGTGAGCAGGCTGCTCAGTGGCACCCGGCCTGCACCTGGCAGAGGCGGGAGGTCAAGCGGGCCTTCAGCCTCCCTTCAAAACGATCAGGAAGAAGCTGCCCTAAATTAGCAGCTGTGGTGACAGCCAGGGAGAGAACAGCCGTGGAGTTTTAACTTCTGCGAGGACAATGTACTTCTTGTGTAATAAAATGACGTATGAATCCACATTGATTTCTGTGACAATTTCTATCGCTGGTGACCCGCTGCCACAGACGTCGTGGCTTAACCTCCCGCCCACTCATCAGCGCACAGAGCACTGCACCCTCAGCAGCAAAGAGCACTGCACAGTCATGCCTCGTCTCCAGCCCCCCTGAGAACTGAGGGTGCAGGGTAAGAAACGCCAGTGCAGGGAAGCCTCACCCCCAGGGAGTGCAGCCCAGCCGATGGCCAGCGGGAGGCTGCAGAGCCTGGGGAGGCGGAAGTCGGGCAGTTTGCACGCAGCTCTTCCCATGGCCCCCGCAACGTGCAGGAGGGACCCCTGCCCCCAGGCGGAGAAACAGACGCACTGCTCGCTGTAGTCGAATAGACAGACGGTGAAGGCTGGTGGGTTAGAAAACCTTTCTAATGAATTTCGGTTTCTTAGCATTCAGAAACCATTACTTGACTTACTTCTAAAAATAACTTACTAATTAATTTCGGGGCTGGCCATGGAAAGGAAGCCTTCTCTGATCTTTAGCCAAAAATTTCCTTAAAATACTACCAACAACAACAGCATCAGCAGCAAATGGAGGCAGCAATGCTGCAAGCCGTTTTTACACACATTAACGTGTTTCCTTCTTGGGACGATCTCACGAGGTAGGTACTACTGTTCACACCCACTGACAGGCACTCAGAGGCAACCAACTGGCCCAGGATCCCACTACTTGTGTGGTGTCGAAACATGGCCCTGGGGACCCTCACGTGTGTCCACCGGGAGCCTGGCAAAGTTGTGCAGCAGGGTTGTGAGGGACAGCAGCAGGGACTGCAGCCCGACCTGGGGTGCTCATGGACACGTCAGGGAAAAGAAGGGCCCGGGCCCCACCCGCACAGCCACTGAAACATCTGTCTCAGAGCAACAGCCCGGCACCATTGATGGCACCAAAAATACCCCTCCCCCACCAGAGGTCAGGGGCAGAGGCAGAAGACCAGGGTCTTTGAGACCCAGTGTCGACAGTGATGTGCCATTGCTGATGAGAGTCTATTGGTCTCCCAAAGCAACCAGGGTGCAACGACGGGGGTTCACAAGGGCATGAATACCAAGAGGAGGGATCGGGGGACTGCTTGGCGGCTGCTACCACACAGGGAGGACGGACCCTCGACTCCAGCAGAGGGTGGCACGGTGCAGGGGAGGATCGCAGATGCTGACACTAGAACAAGGAAGGAAAAGTGGGAGTGGATGGGGCCAGCCTGCAGCAGGGCCCAGTGCAGATCCTGCCAGGTTCAGTGGCGAGAGACAAGCAGGAGGTCACAGCCAGGCCAGTGTGGACTGGACTGGGCACAGCTGCTCCTCAGCCACATGCAGTGAGGGCCTGGGAGGTGGAGGGCTATGCAGCAGGCACGGGGGTGCTTGTTTTGCTCTGGCCTTGTAGGGAAGCCACGCTCACCATGTGGTCCCAGAAACACATGACCCGGAACGTGGAGGATAGCGTGAGAGGACCTGCAGAGGTGACTCCATCTGAGGACCAGGAATGTCTTCTCCACGGCAAAACATCTGAGCCGCACTCTGCTTGGGGCAGAGAGCTCTAGGGTGGAAGCTGTACTTCTAGAAGCTTCCGGAAGGACAGAGTGCTTCTGTAGCTTCCATCGACCTGCAGATTAATCTCAAACTCCTTCTGTGTTGAAAAGAGTGTCTGTGAATATTTATTGTTGTACAGAACTTGTATTCACACTCAGCAGGCGTTTCTGGAGCGCCAGCCAGGTCCTGGTGGGACAGTGGAGAGCGAGACCCTACCTGGGGCTTCAGGTCTGGCCTGGGCCACCTAAGCCGGACGCGGACAAGACAGGCTGGCCTGCTTGGAGCTTGGATGCCACCTGCCCAGCAGCGGGGGGCTCGGCATCCCCCGGGCCCTGGCATCCTGGCTGCTGATCCTCAGGAGCGGGGGACCCCAGGCTGGCTCAGGTGCTCTCTGCCCTGCCTTTCTCAGGCTGTCCTCTAGATGGCGCAGCGGACCTGGACCTGGCCTTGTCCCTCCTGCCAAGAGCAAGGGGATCCCCCAGGTGCCTCCAGCCACCAGTGCAGTTGGAGAAGATGCTGACCCGGGCTGGGGTCCCAGTGTGCCCCCATGCTGCCCGACCTCACAGCCGACAGGGGAGCCAATTCTGGGCAGCCAGACCCGAGGGCCCCTCCCCCAGCTGCTTTCACGGCCTCTGCCCACTTACCCTGCGAAAGCCACGAGGCCGGGGGCTGTTCCCTCCTCGGAGGCAGCAGGACCCTGTGCCCAGTTTCCAGACGGCCTTCCAGGCTGGCAGTTCTCTCAGCCCACAAATCCCTTCCTTCCAAATGCCAACTCCGAGAGGGATGAGCAAGGCCCCTTTGTGCACATGGGACCTCCGCCCCTGCCCCCTGCACGCCCGGGGAGCTTTGTGGTCCTGCCGTCCCCACAGGCCTGAGGTCCGCCTTCCCCACCACGAACCAGGCCCCCCACCCCTGCTGCCCATGGCAAGGGCTGCCAGGCCCCTTTGGGTGGGGGACAGTGACCCAGGTGGCTGGGCAGGAGTGGGGGACAGGCTGAGGGTGAGTGAGCTTGCGGAGCCCCTGGGGAGGGCCCAGCGGTGCCCCTGTCCACAGGGCGCTGCTCTCTTCAGGCCACGGGAGGCCTTGCCCATCTCAGACTTCTGGATGGGTGGGGAACGCAGGTGTTCCCACAGCCCCTCACTGCCCTGCAGCTCACAGGGAAGGGTCACACACGGGCCCCACGTGCATGTGGAGTCCCTCCAAGTGGCTTCTTCCCTCAGAGACACCCTGTATGCTGGCCTTTTGATCCTCCAAAGTGAGATTCCAGGCCAACCAGGGAGGGGATTGGTTTAGATTTTTTTGTTTTATTTGTTTTTTAAGTGGTGCCTGAATTCCCACCCACAGGTTCTCCTGAGCCCCCGGAAAGTGCTGTCCTAACTGGACAAAGCGGCTGCTCAGCTCGCGTGGGGAAGAGGAATTGGATTGAAAGTCCCTTCCTTCATCTCGCATGACTCCCTCAGCCCCGACTCACTGCCCTCCCCTCCGTCTCTGCTGCACATGGTGCTGCAGGAGCCCCGGGTGGGAGGCTGGGTGTGCTGGGCTGGGTGCTCGAGCTGCCAGGCAGATATGGGTTCCAAGTGCCACTCACGCCAAGTTGAACTCAGGAAAGTCCTTTCAGCAGGCTGTGGGGCTAGTGGAAAGGAAGCAGGGACAACTAGGCTGGGATGTGAGGGCTGGGCAGAAAGTGTGTGCCGAGACAGGAAGGCAAGTGGGACAGGCTTCTGGGGACCACTGTGCCACATCACCTCATCCACTTCCTGTGGACTGTAGTGTGGTGCTCATCAGCTCAGCTCTATGGGCAAGGCCACCAAATCTGAGCTCAGCCCCAGAGCATCTCAGGGACCTGGAGCCCTGGCTCTGCCATTCCCGGAACCCAGACGGACCTTTGGATAGAGTGACCTTATCCTCCCGAACCTCAGTTTCCCCATCTGTAAAACTGACCTAGAGACCAGCTCTAGAGACCAGAAACCCTGGATGGGGATAGGTCACTCTTCGGGTGAGAAAATGCCCAATAAAAGCCAAGCGAGGCTGTGATTTCCAGACTCTGCTCCGGGGTCTCTTGTGCTTTGAGAACACCAAGGCTCAGGTGTCATGGTGTCCTGTTCTTGCTCTCAGGAGATGCTCTGGCAACTGGAAAGAGCCCAGACTCTCCCAGGAAGAGGCTCCTGCCGCTGGCTTCCAGGCCCGTGGCCAGCAGGTAAGAGAAGCATTTGGCTGGAGGGCTAGATCTCTTGGGCCACTGTTCCTGCAGCCACTGCTGTTCCTGCTCCCACTGGGTGGACACAACATGCCTGCCTGATGCTGCCCGGGGGGCCAGCCTGTGCTTGGGGGAATCTGCACCCACCTCTCAGAGCCAGCTCTGTTGGGAGCTGGACAGGTGGTAGTCCCTTCCCTTATGCCCACCCCGCTGGACACCTTGAAGCTGGGGTCTTGGCTATGCCCGGCGCCAGGACTTGCTTTCCTGGAGGGCAGGCAGGACCTGGACCCCACGGAGGCCCCCGGCACACGTTGGCTGTATCTTTATTGCACTGTTATCACATTGCAGACTGTTCCACAAAAATGCACTGGAGGTACGTGGAGGACCCCATGTGACATTCACACCAAGTCTCCAGAGCAGAGTCAGAAGATGAGCTTCAGCCTCAGCTGCCACCCAGGAAAGTCCCAGGTGCCGGTGGGCGGCGCTGAGAAATGGAGTAACTGGTCATTTTTGTCACTTAAAAAGATATGTGAGTGTTTGTCTGTCCCCACAAGTCCACGCCGGCCATCAGGGCTGTAGTCTCGAGGGGACCCTCCAAGTGTGGCTGGGAAGGGAGGAGAAGAGCTTTTATTCTAACTTCGGTCAGAAGCCTGAAGACCCTTCATGGGGAACATGGCAAAGGGGGTGGCCCCCTGTGCAAATCTGGGGTTTGTGTAGATGTCTCTCTATTTATATACATATGATCCATGTATAAATACAAAACAGTAAATAAAGCTTCCCTTCCATACAAAAGGGTGGGCCACCTCTGTCTGTGGAGCACTCCTGCCCCAAACTTTTCTGGTCTTGAAAACGAGTCAAATTTGTCCCGTGGGACCCACCATTGAAGCACCACACGTCCAAGGTCCCGGAGTCCGGCTGCAGCCCCCTGGGCCCCGAGTGCGTGGCGTGGGTGCACACGTCCATCCTCAGCGCCGGCCGGCGGCTGCAGTCACTACCTGGCAGTGGAGCCTCTGTACCCGGCATCCAGGTCATCGTCCACCACGCGGCGCAGCCCGTCCTTCCCTACGCAGTCCCCAACGGCCTGCAGCACCAGGCGTAGGCGCCGGTCCAGGGCCTCCAGGTGCGGCTGAAAGAGGACAGGGGCCACGCGGTCCTGGCGCAACGACTCTGCCATCAGCAGACTCAGCTTGTACTCCTCCTTGGCCAGGAGCTGCAGCCGCAGGTAGGTGGACTTCCTGATCCTGCAGGAGGAGAAGGTGTCAGGCTGATGGGACACATGCGGGACGAGCAGAGGTCAAGTGCCTCACAGGACCCAGCGGGGTCACCCGGCCCCAGCCTCTTGGAGGTCTAACACAGGGGTTTCACCCTGCTGGCACCTGCTGTCCCAGGCAGACGCTGGGGAGAGAGGACAACCTGCCCCTGGGACACACGCACCAGCTCAGGGCAGGCGACACTGAGATGCCCCCCAGACAAGGGCAGGTGGCTTGTGCACAGCGTGTCCCCCCCAACTAAAGGAGGAGGTGGGTCAGGGAGCCCTGCAGAGGGCGGCAGAGAGGCACTGAGTCTGGGCCTCTGCATCTTCATCTGCAAGGGTCTGTTCGAGTGACAAAAAGCTGAGTCCTGGAGCTTGGGCTGGACAGGCGTTGGGGGAGGGCTGGGCGCTGGTAGGCATGCCGCTGTGCGGCGGGAGGGGCCATGAGTCCCAGCTGGGGCTGGGGTGCCTTCCTCCTTGAGTTCTGGCCCTGGTGGGGCTGGGACAGCGGCTCAACCTGATCTGTGGGTGGGGCAGCACCGGCCTCATTTGGGGGCAGAGCCGGGCTACCTGCAGGGCAGGGGGATGCGGGGGTACCTGCAGCACTGCTGTAAAGGCACCAGAATGGAGAGCTCATCATGGGAATATTTTCCAAACCTGCCGGAAGAAAAGCAGAACTGTCGAAGGGGCAGAGGAAGCCCTGAGTGCAGAGGCTGCAGCCCCAGCACCTGGGGGGACAGCAACACTGGGGAGCTGCCCCTCCCGGACACTCAACGCAGGGCCTGGGGTGTTCTGGCTGCTGGACTGAGCAGAAGCTCATTACCGAAGAGTTCGGGGCAGGCCCAGGAGATCGCGTGAGGGTGGGTCACCAGGCCAGCATGGCAGCACCTTTCACAGCTGGGAACATGTGACCCCCACATGGGAACCATCCACGTGCCCAAAGCCGGGTTCTCTGAGGCCTGGAGCACTCGCCGCTTTAACCATTTGGAACAGGGTCCCCATACGCGCACGGCCTTCCCCACTCACCGCGGACCATCCTCTCATGTGGCCCAGGGCATGGAGGGCTGCTGGTCCCTGTCTGCTGGTCCCAGATGCCCCTGCCTGCTCCTTGGCCAGCAGCCTCTCTGTGCCTCAGTGTCCCCACAGCAACACAGGGACATCACAGGCCCCGCTCCCATGGCTACTGTGAGAATTAGGTGAAATAATGACATAAACCTTTCTGCCTCCAGGAGCCCTGCACTGCATAGAGTGGACCTTTGGGGCCAGGAGTACGGGGGGTGGGGGGTGGGGCCTCTCACAGCGGGAGGCAGCCAGCCTCTCTCTACGTTAGCAGAAGCAGAGCTCACCCTCTTCCATTGTCCAAGTGGATAATAAATGTCTCATTGCCAAACTTCTCAAAAGTCTCATAGTGATGGCGGTCCATGTTCCCTGCGGAGAAAAGCAAACCCGGCCATGGCTGAGTCTGCGTGAGGCTCCAAGCAGCTTCCTCCCTCCCTATGTCTGACCCCCAAGCCCTAATCACACAGTAAAAGCAGAAGCTGGGGCAGGAAGTGGGGCCCCTCTTCAAACTGAGGCTGCAGCAGCCTGGCACCCCAAGCTCTGGGCCACATCCCACTGGGCCGGGCAGCCACTGGACAGACGTACCCATGAGGAAGTCGAAGATGGTCATGTCCATGACATCCAGAATGCGTTGGTTGCTGTCATAGGGCGGAGTCTGCTTCACCTCGTTGCAGTAGTTGGGGTCCACTTCCCACCTGCAGGGAGCCAGGGCGAGAGGCTGGCACCTGTGCTGGGTGGACAGGGGGACCCAGACCCCCTTCTGGGACTGCCCAACTGTGGGCCACGGTGTTGACACGAGGGACGGGGCTTGGAGAAAAGGTGTCACCATAAAATGAAGTGTCTGCAGACTGATGTGCCCACAGTGGGCTGACACTGCTCTAACAAGGGCACAGGGCCGGGAAGCGGGAAAGCCGCACCACTGCCCCAGACTGGCTGCTCCTGGAAGCTGCCATCAGCCCGAGACGCCAGGCTTTGGGAGGGTCATGGCTACTAAACAGATTCCGGTCACTGCACCCACTGGCCGTCCCAGGAACTAAAGGAGCTGGGCTGTTTCTCTTGCATGAAGGACAAGAAGGGCAGGAGGGGGTAAGAGCCGTGTCTGAACACCGAGGGCCTGTTCCCAGAGACTCGAGCGGGCAGAGCAGTACCCCTTCGGGGCCACATCTACTTCTCAGCATAAGGATACCCCTTCAGACTGTGCTGCGTGGCCGTCACATACATGGGGCACATCCATGTGGCCCTGGATGAGGCCCGAGATCCCTCCAAACCCTTCTTCCTGCTGCAAAGGGACAACAGCAGGCCCTCCCAAGACCCTGGGGAATTCGGAAGCTGGGGCCTGGCCCAGGGCGCCCGTGGCCATGCTTGGCTCACACTCACTCTGCCTTCTTGCGCTTGTGGTACGAGCGTCGCCAAGGGTTCCGCCACGTCTTCCTCTTGGCCAGGGACAGGTCAGGCAGGAAGGCCGCCAGCGAGCCCTCGATCTGGTCTGGCTTCCCGCAGAGCGCATGCTCCGTGGAGCAGTAGTAGGAGCACTCCCCGTAGAAGCAGACGTTGTTGGCTGCAGGCAGAGGACACCGCTTGGTACTGGGCCCCTTGGAGCCATGGCCCCTCGTGCTGTCCCCTCCCTGAGGGTCTGTCCTGGGCCAGCCCCTGTCCTCCAGGGAGGCAGGCTCACCCACATTCTCAACTTCTGTCTCAGCAAAGCACTCCAACCATACGTTGCAGAAAATGGGGGCCAAGAGGGCAGCCGACCTGCCCAAAGCCACAGGCATGTGGGCCAGAGGTAAGATCTGAACCAGGTGCTTTCTGTGCAGCCTCCAAATTAAGGGACTGGGGCATACGGGAACCCTAGACTCAGTGTTCAGCAGCTTAGAAAAGGCATTCATACCATGAAGAAAGTGAAGAGACGACCCACAGAGCGGGGAAAATGTTGGCAAAGCATATATCTGATGAGGATCTAGTGGTTATCACATACAAACAACTCTTAAAACTCAATGTTGAAGAGAAAAGTAACCCAATTAATCAATGGACCAAGGAATTCAATGACTATTTCTCCACAGAAGACCTACAAATGGCCGATAAGGACATGAAAGTATGCTCAACAGCATCAGTCACTAGAGAAACACAAGTCAACCGACAGAGACACCACTTCGCACCCACTCAGACAGTTTTGATCAGAAGAACAATCGCAGGTGTGGCCGAGGATGGGGAGACGTCAGAACCTGACATGGTGCTGGTGGGAATGGGAAATGAAAACAGCTGGTGTTTCCTCAAAAAGTTCGAAGAAGAGTTGCCATAGCGATTCCATTCCCAGGCCCACACCGCGGAGGAGCGAGAGCAGTTTGAGGGCCCACAGCAGCTCTGTCCACCACAGCAGGAGAGTGGAAACACCCCAACATCTGTCCAGTGATGAGTGGACACACACAGTGTGGTCCAGCCACACACGGGACACTGTTAACCTGCATCTACACAGGGAAAACGACTTAACCTGAATCCACACACTAGAAGCTACTTAACCTGAATCCACACACGGGAGGCTATTCAACCTTAAAGGCGTGAGGCACCCACACTCACTACTCATGAATGAACCGTGAAAACATGCTCAGTAAGAGAAGTTGGGCCCTAACAGGCCAGGCGTTATGTGACTGTAAGTATATGAAATGCCCAGAATGAGCAAATCTGGACAGAAATATTGATAGACACCACAGACTGGGGGTGGGGGTGGGGACAAGTGGGATGACTGCTAGCAGGGACAGGGCTGTTTTTTGGGTGACGGCAAAGTCCTAGAATGAGATAATGGTGGTGTACAACGTGGCGGATGTTTTTAAAACCACTGAATTGTGCTCTTCAAAATGGTGAGTTTTACAGCCTGTAAGGTGTGTCTGGATAGAAAAGAGCACATGCTTGCTGCAGGCCAGCCGGTGGCCACGGCCTGCCGCTGTCCTGCGGGGTTCTGGCCGTTACTCTCAACTGAGCAGGCCAGGCCATGGCTGCCTGCATGTCTGTCTCCTGATGGGTCCATGTGCTCATGGGTAATCACGTTCTTGACTTGCTGGAAAAACTCTCAGAGCCTGGGGCATGTGGAAACATGGGAGCTGAGCACCCAAAACCCCACTGTGCCACCTGAGGGGCCACACCCACGGTATGTGCTCAGTAGGAGCAGAGGACTCTGGCCCTTCTCCACGACCCTGAGACCATCTTTCATGTGGTTCTGAGGTGCAGGCCCTGGAAACAAGGCCCAGACAGGACATGGGGACTCGCGTGTGACGCAGAAGGTTGCTAACATGGGTGGTGGGCACAGGGGAACCAGGTGTTGCCTTAACTTTTGAAGATCTGAGATACGTCATTAGAAACGTGGCAATAAAAACTGCACAAGAAAGCGGATAGGAGCAGCCGCACAGCCAGGGCACAGGGGGTCCTGGGGGCGTGGCCCGGCCTGGACCCCAGGTGGTCAGCACCATGGACAGCGGGGTCTTCTGGAAAGTTAGGAGAACTCAGGTCTACTGGCTGGGCCACCAGCAGAAGATTCCAGAAGCCTGAGAGTTTTCCAAAATGGATTCCTTTTGTCTTTGAAAACAAGCAAATGGTAGAAATGAGCTCCGTGCCTCCAGGGACACACCGACTAGGAAAGCGCAGCAGCCCCTCAAGGTGGGTGTGCACATAGCAGGAGGCGGGAGCCGCAGCATCTGAAGACCAGTGAGCTGCACCGCTTCCTGTTGTGCAGAGGGGACTGAGCCCCGGGCACTGCGTACAGCAGCTGGGGAGGGCAGCTCCCCAGGCCCAGCAGCTTACCGGGAGAGATGAAGAAGGTTCTCCACAGCTTCTTGTCCCGTGTGACATCCCTGATCTCCTTGGTCATGTTGATCATCCTGCCGGCCACGGGAGGGACCCGGCGAAAGTCCAGGATCCTGGCGGAAAAGGGACGTGGGAGGGAGGCTTTATCTCACGCCCCTGTGGCTGGCTCCAGGCAGAGCCCAGTGAATACACCTGCCTCTGCCTCCTGGGGCCTGGGGCTCTGCCTGGTCTGTAGGACCAGGGCTGGCCTGGGATTCTGCATTCTAAGCAGCCTGGTAACATCTACGGAGGCCACGCCCCGAACATGGCTCCAGAGGGTGAGGCCGGGTGGCCCAATCCGCTGGGTCCCCAGGCGGACCCCAGAGCCAGGCCTGTGAACTGTCTCTGGAGGGTGCCGACCTCTGGGCCCAGGGGCCGCTGACCGTCCATCCTTCATAGTCTCACACAGAAGTCAGTCCACCTCCCCAGCAGCAGGGGGCATGTGGCAACCAAAGAGGAATTCATTCTGCAGGAGATGTGCCCCCAAGACAGGTGACCACAGTGGGGGACAGTTTGAGAGACTATCATCCCTCAGTACCACCCTCACCTCGCAGAGGAAGTGACCCCTGCAGTCCCCTGTGCAAAATTCACAGCCCTCGGCGCCACCCCCCCTTCCTTCCCAGCAACCCGCTGTCCACCCTGCATGCAGCCACTCCTGAGCATCCTGGCCGTCAGGGCAGTCACACCGCAGGCAGGGACCGCTCCTCGCGGGACAGGGACGGTGACGAGCATGGGCCGTGGGCACGTCGACAGCTAACAGTGCCCCGTTCTCTCAGCCGCGCACAGTGCAGCCACGGGCCCCACTGGCAGGGACCAGCCCGAGCTCAGCCCGCAGACCCCAGCAGCCTGGCCTCCATGGGGAGCACAGGGGCCAGGCTCACCTGTCCAGGTGGAAGGCCGCGATCTCTGCGTTGTGCCTCTCGTAGTCAGAGAAATAAAAAAAGTCAGGAGGCGTCTCTTGCTCCCTTGTTTGCCTAGAGAAACGGGACAAAACAGAAAGGGCTTGTCAGCAAGAGCTTCCCACGGAAGCATACACGTAGCTCAGACCAGTGTCACCTGGGGGTCCCCAGGCTCACTCCTTCTCACCCACCTCCTGGGCCCCCCAACCCAAGGCTGTGACAGTCAGAAACCTCCTGGCGACCTGCCCTCACTCAGCCTGCCACTTCAACAGCGACCCCAGGCGGAGGCTTCTCCGCGACACTGGATCCCTGTTGGCAGGGCCTGGGCAGGAGGGCCTGGCTAAGCACCTGCTTCAGAACAGGCGTCCATGACAAGATGGACAGAGGAGGGACGGATGCAGGAAGTGCAGAGAAGGGGCATAAATCTATCTGCAGTGTTAGGCTCTTTCCACGGTCATTTCCTCACATCCCACCGTCACCTCCACGGCCCTGGTCCCCACCACAGAGCGACCTTTTGTTGCCTGATGTGCACTGGCAATAGCTGTGCTGCTGACCAGCAGTGTTGTTTCTACCTGGCAGTGCTTGGCTTTTGTCCCTGCTCCCTCACCTCTGCGTAGGTCACACACCTGGAATGCAGGTGGCTCTGAGCCCTGTGGCTCTAGGAAGACTCCGGCCACTTCCTGCAGGCTCTGTGCCCAGGTTCCAGAGAAGTTCCCAGGTTCCTCCCACCTGCCACCTCAGGCTTTCCTCCATCCCCTGCTGTTCACAGAAAGAGGGAGCTTGGTCCCAGCCGGAGGCCACACAGGCCAGGCTGCTTTGGCTTCCAGATGCCCCTCCCCCAGAAGGCCGTGGGTGCAGTGAGTGGTGAAATGCCTTTCTTTCCCTGGCGCTCCTGTGAGGCAGAGGAGCTCCAGGGCTTCTGTGCTGTGTGGGTGGCCCCTCCCCTGGGTGCACAGCTGGTGAGGGGTTTCCAGGCTCCTGCAGAGTGGGAGCTCCTTGGGGCAGGGACCTGATTTAACATGATCAGGCCACCGGGGTGAGCTGGGCATTCAGGAGATGCTGCAGGGGAGGCAAGTATGCGGGTAGGACGGCAGATCCCAGCATGGGCCTCCCCCTGTCCTCTGTCAGACACCCGTGGGTGGGGGTGAGGTGCCCAGGCCAGTGGGGGGCTGGCTGGCCCAGCTAGGAGACTGGCTGAGTGCGCTCTGGCTGTTCACCTCAGTCTCCGCAGCTGGGACACAGGGACCCTATCTGCACAGTTTCATGCTCACAAGATACTCAAGCAGGGCTCTGGGGTAGCTGGCGTACCCCAGCCCCTCCTGCCCTTGAGGAGTCCACGCCCCCCACACACAGGAAAGGAGGATGAGGAATGGCCTGGATGGGTGTGAGGTCCAGTGAAGGCAAGGCTGGTGAATGAGGAGTCAACCTGTGAGCCATGGACAGCCAGGGCCAGTGAGGGAAGGAGAGGCAGGACCCAGAGGGCCTGGTGAGATGACAGCCCCCATGAGCCAGCGGCTCAGCTCCCAGTGGCTGTCCCTGCCTGCCCATCCACGCCTGAGGAGAGCTCGGGGTCTCAGAATGGCTAGCTGTGCTGGGACAGGCGGCCTGGCAGGGGATGGCGTGGGACCTATGGGGGAGGCCCTTGCCGTCCTGCCTCCTCTGGGTCGCACTGCACAGCAGGAGGTGCTGTTGCTGACTCAGCCACTTGGGGAAGCTTTGGAAAAGTACTGAACCCACTGCCCCAGGCAGGAGACTGGACTTGGCTGAACCTGGTCACTTGGCAACCTCTCCTTCCTCCAGGTGTCCTGGCTGCAGGTGTGCCCGGGACTGGGAGGAAGGTGAAGAGCATGGCCCACTGGCTCTGGGCTTCTTCCTGGGGGTGGGGGAGATGTGAGGGAAGGAGGCCCGGTGAGCTGGCCGAGCTCCACGCCTCACCTGCCCAGTGAGGTGGGGGCACTGGGAGGCTGCAGACCAGCAGTTCCTGGGGCAGCGCCCGGAGCACAGGGCCCAGAACTCAGGGTCCTCTGCTGATGACAGGAGAGAAGGAGTGAGCAGCCTCCTGGCCACGTGCCTTCTCGGCCCCCACAGGGAGGGGGGTGCCCTGAGCCGGCACAGCAGGAAGCAGGGAAGACACAAAGGCTGAGTTTTGGCGAAGAAGCAGCCAAGGCTCAGTGACCACCTCAGGGAAAGGCGGCCTGGGCAGTGGGAACGAAGGGGACGGATCAGGGCAGAAGACGCAGAACCTGGTGAAATGAAGACCAACCAGGACCCCGAGGTTCTCGTCCATGCCTGCCCCCTCCCTCTGGAGCCCCTGAACGTCACGCCTCTGCCTGGCTCCAGTGGCCACGCTGAGCCCCACAGGCCCTGGGGTGGCCCCCAGGAGATGCCAAACACCCCAGCACCCCAGTGTCCCAGGACGTGTTCCTGGGGTGGCCTGCACGCCCACAGTCCACCTCTCCCTCCTCTGCCATGACCACAGCTAAATGCCCTTCCTGAGCAGAACCTCCCTTGGCCCCAGAGGACGCACAGCTGAGAGGTGACTGGGTTCTTCACACTAAAGTGGACATGACTGCTATGTGACCTCGGCCGGGAAATCTGTGGCCTGGGTCCCCAGAACCTGAGAAGATGTTACAGTAAATGACAAGACACTCTGCAGAAATGATCTAGTTAAGGATCTCGAGACGGGAGGTTGCCCTGGATGATCTGGGTGGGCCCCAGGCCACCACAAGGTCCTTAGAGAGGGGCCTGACTACAGAAGAGGCGACCCCGGTGGCTTGCAGGGCAGGTTCTGGGAGAGCCTTCCCGTGCTCTGAGGCTGCCAGCACGCCTCAGCCAGGAGGCCGCCTCTCCCACAGTCCCCAGGAGGAGCCCAGCCTGCCGGCCCCGGAGGCTTCAGACCTCCAGAGCTCGGTGGCTTTAAGCACTCGCCTCGTGGGAACCTGTCCCCGCAGCCACAGGGAACTGGCTCCCCAGAGCGGCAGGAAGGACGCGTGACTTAGCAGCCTTGGGAAGGGGGTGCAGCTTGGTCTACTCCCTGCAGATCTGGTCACGCATCACTGAGGAAACTAATTACACTTGTCAGAAATGACACAGAGTGGTGAGAAGAAGGGATCTCTGTTTCTGCAGAAGCCAAAGAGAAAGACAGAATCCAGTGCACGTCACGGGCCATCCTTGGCTGCACAATTAGGCCTGGGGGTCCCCAAGGCTCTGACCCTTGCCCCATCTTAGTGACAAGGAAGTCTGAGGTCAGGAAAGGGAAGAAGTATTTGCAGAGTCACATGACTAGAAACAGCAGATCCTGGGTAGGAGCCGGGTGCTCTGACCCACGTCTGCACTCCTGCCTTTGGTCCTTCCACAGCAAGACAGGGCTGCAGCCGTGGGGCCCAAAGCCTCCGGAGCAGGACCCCGCTGAACGCCAGAGCTCTCATGTCAACAATCGAACCTAAAAAGCAAACTAAGCAAACAAGAAGAACAGAGACAGAATCATGGTTACAGACAGCGATCTGATGGTTGCCTGATGGGAGCGGGTGGGGGATGGGTGAGGAGGGGCGGGAACTAAGAAGTACAAAGAGGTGGTCACAGAATAGCCATGGGGATGCAAAGTACAGCACAGGACATGGAGACGCCACAGGACTTAAACGCATGACGTGACCCGTGGACAATGGACAATGGTGGGGGGATCACCTGCGGGAGTGGGGGGTGCGGGGCGGAGGAGGCAAAGGGGGAAACCAGGACACCTGGAATAGCATAATCAATAAAATATAAATTTTAAAAATGACTCAAAGATTTCCAACTAAAGAAAGTCTGAAGTCATTCCCACATAAAAACAACTGGAACGATGTCGACTTGATTTCAAAGGCAAAAGGGGAAAAGATTTGCTTTGAGGTTTCGGATCTTCCGCGTTTCAAACCCAGCGAGAGACGAGGATGCTGCCGTGCTGATGGCTGTGCCTCGGGTGAGACCCTCCCAGCACCAGCTCCGCTGCTGTCACGCATCTCCTCCAACAGCAAAGACACACCAGCTCCAGAGGCCGGTGGCTGGCGAGGCTGCTGAAGGAGCCCTTACATCTACAAAAGGTCCTTCTGGGGCATCAGAGCTGCCAGGCCTGATCACAGGGCTCTGGGAAGCGCCCGACTTTCCCTTTCTTCCCCAGTGCAAGGAAAACGAAGACTACATTTTCTGTCCCCACCTTTTAATCTTCCCTCCCTTTCATGACGGCCACCCACAAGCAGGCACCCCAGGGACTGCAGCAACCAGAGAGAATGCAGAAAGACACTCTTGATGCTGCTGTTCAGGAGAATGGTTTTGGGGAAAACGACTCACTTGCTTTGATTTTAAATAAAGGGGATAATCTTTTCCAGAAGCCCCCAAGGAAACCTTGGCTACAGTCAGTGAGGCGCTGTCGCAACCAGGGTGGGGGTGGCAGGTCAGGCGGCTGCCGCCCAGGCTCAGTGCCCCCACCTGGGCAACGGGGGCACAGCAGGGGCAGCCCAGACTCACTCTTCGCGGTCTCACTAAGCTCCTGCGGCCACTGTCTCCCTGCCTGGGTCTCGGCGACTGCACAGAACAGATAACATTCCTCTTTTATTTCATGGAGCAGCTGCCACACAGGAGCAGGTGGGTAATTTTGGGGCCAGCCTGGGTAATGAAGTTTGGCCGGAGGTATATAAACAGGGTGTCTGGGGAAGCCGGTGGCCTCCGTGGGCAGACAGGCCGACTTGCAGAGCTCGGCCCGCCCCATCCACAGAGGGCCGTGCACACGGCCAGCACCAGCCACTTCCCAGGCAGCCAAGAGGATTCAGAGAAGCCTCACGTCCCACTCTCGAGCCTGTGCCCACCTCTCCTGCAGCCCTGCTCCTCGGCGGCCTCCGTGGGCCTTGCCGGCCCCTGGCTGAGCGGTGCTGATGCAGCTGTGTCAGTGGGTTCAGAGAGCAGCTGGTGGGGGGCAGGGCACGCTGCTGTGTGCTGGACGTGGGGCTCCTGGACTCCAGGGGAAAGCTGTGCCATGGCTCCACGAGCGAGGGGGCTCGGTGAGGGAGAAGACCCTTCTCCAAAGGTCCTTCACGCAGACTCCGCCCACTCTGTGCTCCTGGCTGCAGCCCGCAGCCCAGCTGAGCCCACTCTGCCCCTGGGGATGCGGCTGCTGCTCTCGCCTCACCAAGCTCATGCCAACCCAGCCTTTCCTTGGGGTTCTGGGACTCACAATGGACAGCATTCTTCTGGTGGTCCTGCCAGGTAAGGAGCGAGGGTGCGTGGGCCATGGGGCTGCAGGGGCCGGCTGAGCTGCGGCCCCACTGCGCACCTCGGAGCCTCCTCTGGGCCATCAGCACTGCCCTGCTGCTGAGATGCTAGGGAGGCTACAAAGCTGCTATGGGTTATTTATCTGCCTTCCAATGAATAACGTCCATCTTTTTCTGACCACAGAAAATAATCTGTGAAACTGGAGGTAACCCATGTCCCACAGCAGGGAGCCCGTGGAATGTGGCATCTGCTCAGGCCCAGGGCGGGGCTGCCAGGCCAACCTCAGCACTGGGCACAGGGCTCCACGCTGGCCATTCAGGCCCTCACTGCCCTGTGGGCCCGTTGGGCCGTGGCTCCGTGAAGTCCTGAAAGAGGCCTGGCCCGGCCTGAGGGCAACTGCCACGCGGCTCAGCTTGAGTTCTCTCCAGGGACTGACCCTCTGAAATGTTCATGTTTATCTGTTGACATGCTGGCTGTCGGCTCCCTGGAGAACCACAGCTCCATGCCAAACGGGACCTTGTGCATCCGGTCACTGCTGAGAACTTGATGCCATGGCAGCATCTGCCGCTGGCTCTGATGACTGTGCCAGGTCAGGGGGGACGGGACAGGAGAGGAAGGAACCTGACTCCCAAGATCTGTAAGGGACGGCTCTTCAGAGAGGCCCAGGGAGGCCCCGTGTCAGCCCAGGATCAGCAGTTCCAGCAGCCCCGGCGGGACACGGGGCCCGGGCAGCTTCTTGGGAAGCCAGTTGAGACCTGACTAAGAATCCTGGCTGGGAAGATGTTGAGCTCCCGAAAGTCAGGAGGGGCAGGGGGTGGGTCTGGAGGCTGGCCCAAGCTGAGCGTGGACACAAAAGGGTCCTTGTCCGCCCCTGGCCAGGCCCAGGCTTCCGCTGGCTCCACACCCGGCGACCGGCTATTGAGCAATCTTTGGGCCTTCAGACTGAGTGAGGGCAGAACTCAGAGAGGACACGGGTTCTTTATCGGAAGAACTCAAATGGTCCAACACCCCCAACTGCTTGACTGCTGGCCCTCAAAACCCTTTTCCTCCAGGCTTTAGGTACAGACTGTGAGCCGCAGGGAGAACTCCTGCTCACCCTGCAGCACCCAGCTCCAAGGTCTCCTCCCAGGCTGCCGAGCACCCAAAGCTCCCTCCGTACCCTGCCCCGGGGACAGCGTCACATGAAGGTCCACGCGGACTTGTGCCGGGATCTGTCCGCCTGCCGCCTGGGCGCCCAGCACAGGGAACACAGGACCCGACCGCTGGCTTGGTGCTGTCCCTGCTCTGCGCCTCCCCACCTCTGCTCTGCGTGTGCCCAGCGGCCTCTCTCATCCAGCACAGGAGGCTCCAGTGTCTGCGTCTAGAAGCATCAGCCCGGCAAGGTTTCTGCAGCCACCGCTGTGTGTACATGTCGGCTGCGAAGGACTCCTGGGCCTGGGGTACGACCACATACACTATTTGCAAAGGGAAATAAAGCAGGCGGCCAGGGAGGCTCTGGGCACAGGACGCACAGCTGAGTCTCGGCCACCGGACAAAGCCTGGCCTGGCAGGGAGCAGGACCTCGAGGCCAATCAGACACGCTGGGCAGGGCCCTGCCCTGTGCACTGTGAGCACAGCAAGCAGGAGACAAATCGAAATAGTTCCGATCTCTTCACCACGCGGTGACCCCTGGGGTTGGCTGTCATCTCAGCACAGATGCTGTGCCCCCTCCGCCCCTGCCTTGCCTCGGCCTGGCGTCGGAGCCTGGACCCCAGTCCTGGTCTGCACCCCACTCCTCAGTTACACTTAAACCCTCCTGATCCTCCATGTCCTCCTCCTGAAGGAGAGTTGGCGATAACCTACCCTGAGATTGGAAGGGTCAGGTGACTCAACGCGGGAAGAATGGCCAGTCGCCCGTTGCCCTCCACGCCCGGAGCAGACGTGGAGTATGAATACCAGCACCAGCTGAGGAAAGAGCTTTTGGGGGAGCAAGTGTCACTACCTGGCAGAGCGGTCCAAGATGTAAAAAACAGAGGGGAAGAGGACCGGTGTTGGGAGGAGCCTCGTGCCCCTCTGTGCACAGACAGCAAGCAGCCAGCACTGCGGGAGATGAACAGAGGCCCCAAAGAAAGGCCGCCAGGCCTGCAGGCTTGTACAGGGCACATGCCCGGGCTGCAGGCCAGGTCCCCAGTCAGGGGCGCTCAAGGGTGCTCGAGAAGCAGCCACACACTGATGTTTCTCTCCTTCTCTTTCTCCCTCCCTTCCCCTCTCTCTAAAAATAAATAAAATCTTTAAAAAAGGGGGAAAAAGCGGGCTTGTACCTGAAATATATAAAGAAGTCTTACAACCTATTAACAAATACAATCCAATGGAAAAAATGGCAAAAGATCTGAACAGACCTTTCTGCAAAGGAGACATACGAATGGCCAGAAGGGTGTGAAAACATGCTCCATGTCATTAGCCAGAAGGGACACGCAGAGCCAGTCCCCAGGAGACATCCCTTCCCACCGCCAGGATGGTTATAATCAGAGGACGATAATAACACGTGTCGGCGAGGACGTGGGATTGCGGAGCTGGGTAACTGCTGGGGAGAGCAGTCTGGCGGCTCCGCGAGCAGTTACATCCAGTTATTACACGATCCAGCATTTGCATTCCTGGGTATTCATCACAAAGAAATGGAAACATCCGTCCACTCAAGAACTGGTGCATGAATGTTCATAACAGCATTATTCACTGAGCCAGAAAGTGGGACTATCCCAAATGCCCACCCGGTGAAGAACATACGAATGTCCTCACAATGGAATATTATGCTGCCTTAAAAGGAGCCAGGCCCTGGCATCTGTTGCCACGAGGATGAGCCCTGAAGACATGATGCTGAGTGAGAGATGCGGTGACAGAGAACACACATTACATGATTTGATTCACATGAAATTCCAGAACAGGAAAACCCATGGAGATGGGAAGTGGATGAGGGGCTGCCTGGGCCTAGAGGAGGGCAGGGAGGAATTGGGGGGACAGCAACACTGTACAACAGGTTCCCCAATGAAGCTTTGTTGCAGTCGTCCAGGGTCATGCTGATGGTACGCCCTAGGAGCAAACAACTCTTGCCTGCATCCCTTAGCCAGTGGTCAACGTTTCCCCATTACCTGTCATCTTACATAAAGTTGCAGAACCTACCGAGGCCCTTCAATGAGGACTCACTGTGCACAGCTTCTCTCGGGGGTGATGAGCAGCTCCTAGAACTGACCCTTCGGTGTCTGGCCATCGTCCTGAGACAGCCAAGCCCACCCACAGTGGGCTTCCCTTCATCCACAGACACAAGGCTGGACCCCGGGGGCCCCTGACCTCAGACTGTCCTGCCAGCCGGCACTGCCCAGGCTTTGCCGGCCCCTGCGTTCCTTCACCCCCACCTGCACCAGGCGTCCCTGGACCCACCGGGGAAGCAGCTTCCCTCCGTCCCAAGGAATGGCAGCAAGAGGCCCAGAGACAGCCTTTACACAGAGACACCTGCACTACCGCTGCATCCTAGTGCCTGTATCTCCTTCAACCTGCAATGTGTCTGAAATGCTTCTGAATTAGTCACCATCGTTTTAAATTTTGAAGTACAGGGAAAAATCTGTACTTACAGCTTATCTTGAAAATCAGAAATTAGGACAGATGTCCAAGATCTGGTCAAGCTGCCTGTCCACCAGACTCATGTCTGCAGGCCCTCCAGCTCCAGCACACACCCCTCCGCAGCCCGACGGCCGCCACCCTGCACCCAGCGCCCGGCACTTACTTCATGGGTTTGAACAGCGCCTGCCCGTAATTCTGGAACGTCATGATGAGCTTGAGCTGTGTGCCCCCTGACTTCATGGCTGCAGGGGAGGGAGAGACACGCGTCACCTGCTGCCAAGTGAGGCCAGCTCACCACTCTGTCCCCGCGGCCTGGGCGCCCACTCTGCTGGGGAGGTGTGGGGTTTCACACGATGAAGCTGACACTCGACTTCCCCAGTCAGGTGTCCAACCCACTGCCGGGTGCCGTTCCCACGTGATGTGGGGACGACAGCCACTCCCACCCCCGGGACGCTAGCACTGCGAAGGGGATGTTGCTGTGACCGGTCTGGAGAAGGGCTGGCACGGAGCATGTTCAGGATGGCAGGTGTCCTGGGGAGTGAAGGACAGCCAGGGGTGCTGCCTCCCCACAGGCCACCAGGGCCCCCGGCCGCCATAGCCAGACCCTTTCTCCAGGTTCGACCAGGCCACCGGCCTGGTTCCCCTGGGCAGTGTCTGCTCCAGCCATGGCCGGGCTGCTTCTGAAGGGGCCCAGGTCCTGGTGTCAAGGCAGGACAGGAGCTATGGCAGCTGCACAGATCACTGGGTGACGTGCGTCTGTCTGGGGCTCTGCCAGCCTGTACCCTCCTCAGTGAAACCAACTAGCAACAAACGCCACTCACTCCAGAACTCGGGAAATGACCTACGACTGCCCAGCCCTGGGGCCAGAAGAGAGGCTGCTAATCCCATCCGATGGCTCAGCATGGGCCACAGTGAGCTGCCTGTGATGCCGGCTCACACTCCCCACCCTGGTCACCATCTTTCTCTTGTCTAGGACGCGTGTCTTCCCACAATGCCCACCATTCACGTTACCAAGCTGCGGGTCATGTGGAGAGACACTTGGAATCCTGCTCTGAAATCAGCTATCGTCCCCCTACAAAACCAGACATAGCTTCCTGGTGTCCTGCCAGAGGCCCAGGTGGGTAGAGAGGGACTCGCCTGGGAGCCTGTGCTCCAGGGGACGGCCCAGAGTGGTGGTCAGGCCAAGGGCCGCAGCAGTGGAGCCAGGACAGAGACCGGCCTTGGGAGGAGGTGTAAGTTTGGCGTTTCTTCTTGCAGACAGACAGGAGGATCCCACCATTCAGACCCTGGGGGTCAGCTCAGTCATTTCTGGCATCCCTGAAGTCATACCCCAACTATGTCTTAATGTGTTATTAATTAGCATTGATGGGTGGTCATTAACTGTACATGGTAATGCACGTTAACAGAATGCCGCAACACTTTAAGAACACAACTCGCAGCCCACTGGCCATGTCACTCCCGTGACCGCTGACCCACCCGGACGCCACTGGCACCTCCCGGGCCTTAGGCCACCACACGCTGCCCTTGCACTGAAATCGCTGCAGGCCTGGGCCGCACATTTCTGAAAGACAGCGCACTGGCATTTTGAAAACTATTTACTCAGCGGGAACTGAGGTCAGCGCCATGGGTGGAAACCAGCCTCTATTCCTCGGATCAACAAGAGTCATTGGAACACACTCCTGTTGGATTCCAGGCTGCAGTCACCTTCTGTCCAACATGGAGAGAGCCGGTGAGGAGGGACCCTGGGTCAGCGCCGGCATGGGCTGCGTTCCTGACTCCCAGGCGCAGGTTCCACGTGAGATAACAACTCTAACGTCCAATTGACCAGACTGCTGAGGCCAAAACCCTGAGCCGACAGCAGGGATGTGCTAACTATGGGTGAGTCTCCCCCTCTTGGAGGCCTCAGTCTCCCCATTTGTAGGGCAGCTGCTGGAAGGTTGGTTGGATTGCTGACTCTTAAAATTAAGAATTTTTTCTGCCACCCCGTGGGTCACCGGCACTTCCATGACGTCCTTCTTCCATCTCATGCTCAGAACAGCGATGCTAACCCTGAACCCAGAGGCTGGCCCTCGGCTCCCATAAAGGTGCTGCCATCCAGGCTTCCCCAAGGGGTGCAGCCAGCTGAGGGCCACACAGCACCAGGGCAGGGCCACCAGCAGCAGGTACCTTTCACCCATGGACCCCAGTCCCCAAAGCTGCCAACAGGATGTGCTGAGCAGAAGGCCTAGCCAGGGGCAGTCTCTGGCAGCTGGGTTTTCAACCACACATCCAGCTGGCTGTGGGGGCAGACACCCCTAGGAAACCGCATTTGCCGGGGTTGCCCACAGCTTGGCCCTTGGCCAGCTCCTCTCCTGCTTTCCGCGGGTGGGTGACCTGGGCCTGCACATCTGAGTGCTGCTCCCCTCTGCTCATAGGTGACAGCATTTCCTGCTCCCCCGGCAGAGGGGCCTCTGCACAAATGTGAACTCACCCCAGGGTGTCTCCAGACCCGGAGCAGCAGAGCAGTGGGCCCAGGTCCTCGCTGAGGTCCTTCCCCAGGCTGTGCGCCATCACTGGCTGCCCTGGGTGAGCAAGGGCTGCCCCCCTGGGACCCTGCTCCACACTGTTCTAATTACTCTCTCTTTACTCAGGGAGCCTGTCCATAGCCCTGTGAAGAAAGTTTCTAGGGTCCATGTCCTTCTTCACAATCTTTGGGGGCAGAAAAGTTCATAGATTTTGAAAATCTCAGACGACTAGAATGCATATTATGGAATGCTTGAATGAGTCTGGGCAGAACCCTTGGATCAAACACACTGTAATTTCACTCCAAGTGAGAAAATAAGGATTTATAAATAGTCTCATCAAAACCGTTTAGGTCTTGCCCCCACGTGAGTTCAGGATGAGTCAGGTTTTGCTGTCGAAGGAGTTACTTGGACTTCAGAGTTGCAAGCTGCAGATTACAGGGTCTAGGTTATAACCGTCAAATGTTCCCCATGAGCACCAAAGAGGTTTATCTATTTGCCCCAAACCACCTTGGCTCAGGACTGGTGGAACCAGGAATGACAACAGGCCCCTGTTCTGCCTGGGGGATGGGCCCGTCCCATCAGTAACACCTGCCAGCATTATCAGCACCTGGGAATGACGGTGAAGGACCAGCCCCAGGGGGCGCAGGGCCAACTGCCCCCAGGAGCAGACAGGGTTAGGACCCACTCGGTCAGCACGGCCATGGGGTGCCCCTCTCTGCAGCTGCCCCGGGCTCCCGAGCTCTGCTCCCCACGCAGAGCAATGCCCACTGAGAGCTGGGGGGCGGGGGGGGGGTGTCTTCTCCCTGCAGGCAAGCCTGCGCAGCCTCAGCATCGTGGCAGCCCTTCCTCGACCCTGACCCGGCCTTTACCCTCGCGGGGGTGGCCGCGGAAGCCCAGACTGAGCAGCGCTAGTTACTTTACAAGCTCGCACACACTCACCATCTTATTAGAATAAGACGCAATGTTCCTGAGCAGACATGAGCCCGCTGGACAGATGGGGAAACTGAGGCAGGGAGCGGCACACATCGACAGCAGCGGAGCTCTTCTAAGTGAATACCGCACCTCCCTGAAACCTGCGGCGACTCTGTCCTCCTGTCCCAGAGCACCCCGCCCGCCGCCCCTCCTCTGGCGGAAGGCTGGACTCCTAAGACCCACGTCAGCGCCTTTTCTTACGGAAGGCCCCTCATCCGTCCTTGCAGATGGGGGTCATCACCTCTGTGAAGGCTCTTGGACTGAATCTGCACAACGTCCAGAGCAGTTACCCCTGGTCAGTGTGTGCACCTCCTGTGTCCCCCTGGAACCCAGGTCAGGGGGCAGCAGCATCTCGCTGAGACTGGATTCATCCTCGATGGCCCCCGACCCAGAAATGGGCCTGAAGTGCAGGCGGTGCCCCTGAAGGCGGCCAAACAGATGGAGGGGCTGGTCAAGGCGCTGGATCTTTCTTTAACAACCAGGGCTGTTCTCGCAGTGAAAGGGACGCCCTGCTGTGGTCGCCGCCCAACACAGCCATTCCCTGGAACTGCTCCCCGCACAGCCTGAGGGCCTGGACCCCTGAAGAGTCAGGCGGGAGGGCTGAGGCAGGGCTGGGCTTGGGAGAGGCCCTTAGAATCCTCCTGAGCAGCAAGCAAGCGGGGGGGACCCCAGCCTGCTTGGCCAGTCGTCTTGCACTAGTGTGACCATCACAGGCTCTGTCTTCCCCCCGCCAAGCAGCTCAGGGCCAGGCAGAGAGTCGGAGTCAGTCTCTAAAGAGCTCTGGAGAGCTCACCTGCCAGTCTCACAGGTCACACCCTTTGTCAGCAGCCAGACAGACGCTCACAGAGTAGGGACTGAGCAGTTGGTGCCCAGGGCTGCCTGCTCTGGTCGCAGTGTGGAGACCTGCATTCACGTGTCCCCGCCAAGCCAGGTGCACCTGTCAAGGCCCCTGAGAACTGTGCTTCCCACTCCAGGGCTCAGCCCATCCCCTGTGCCGCTCCAAGCCACCCTGACTAACATGGAGCTTCCCAAAGAATCGCCCACAGGCCTGAGAACAATGGCACCAAACCTCCATGCTCAGAAATTGCGCTGACACTTTTTCCTGAAATTAGTAACTGGGTGCCCTTTTCTGTCCAACTCAGCAGATCCCACAGTGCTCCGAGATGTTGCCTCCTGACCATTAGGAGCATGGCCTCCACTGCGGACAGCAGAGCCCCAGTCACTCCCTGTGCCCACAGAACTGCAGGAGCACCTGGCTGCGCTGGGACGCTGCCTGACTGCAGGAAGCCTGGGGGTGCCGCCCTGTGCCTCCCCGCATGCTGAGGGAAGGGCCGCAGCCCCAGGAGCAGCCCCTCGTCACTCAAGGAGAGGACTGGGGTCTAGACAGGCTGTGCCTCATCCTCACAACTGCTGACAGCAGTGAGCTCACATGTCCCCTCCCATGAGGCCAGCTGTCCCCCAGGTGGTGCTGTGCAGCAGGGCGACGGCTCCCAGACCCCGCTGCACACACCGCGAGGACACCTACCCACGCTGGTTATCTTCTGTGCGCCAAGGTCCCGCAGCAGGGCGTCCACCGCCGGGTTGTGTCTGGAGTACAGCTCGTACCGATTAATGCCGATGTGGAACTTGAGCCAGTTGGGGTAACTGTCCACTGCCGCCTCCCCCGTGGGCAAGAATTGTTCATCTTCAGGACCTTCCTGGGGCCTGTGGACATTCAGGTGACCCAGCGTCAGCAGGGAGAGGACAGAGGATGAGAGGGGGTTGGCCTCAGATGCCAAGGTTTTAACTCTGGGTCCAAACAAATGCAGTTCACTCAAAGGTACCTCTGCACCCACGGGGCCCTGCCACGTCCGCATGTTTCCTGTGGCTGCTGCTGAAACCAAGTAATAACACATCTGAAAGCCTGTAATTCCTACTTACCCTCGGAGCCGCTGCAGACAGCTATAACTAAAGCAGGACTAGACCCAGGACGTCAGCGCTAGGCCCCACTGGGTCTATCCTGGGGTCACCAAAACAGCCCGACAAGCGTGATGTCAGCTTGGGGGACAAGGGGCCTCGGCACGTCCCGGGGCAGAAGAGAGAGCTCATCTTTGACCACAGACTGTGTGCAAGTCCCAGACACGCCCAGTCTGTCAGAAACGCTCCCCGGGAACTCTGCTCTGGTTCCAACAACCAGGGGTAGGGATGATGCAACAAGCTAAATTTAATTTTAATGAGAGCAGTCCTGGGTGGGGAAAGAGGAAGGAGGCAGGACCTGCCACCCACGAGGCTGTCCTTACGCATGTCTGGATTGAGAGGCCAGTCTGGGGGAGAGCAGACCCTGCTTCCTGCTGGGCTGGAGGGAAAGATGGACTTGTCTCAGCTCTATTTGACCTGCAAGTGAGGCCCTTTCAGCCCCAAACCCCCCTCCCCCACGGTGGACATGGTGGGGGGCTGCCTCACTGGCCACAGGAACCCGGAATCACTGCTCTCCTTTGAAGAGCTGCAGGCCAGGGCACGGCTCTGATTTCCCAGTTTCTGAGCATCTCCTTGAACTGGGCCAGCAGACAAAGCCCAGAAGCCCCCTAACGAACACCTTCGAGTGTTTAGACCCAAAACAATGGGCCAGGTCAGATTTCAGGGGAGAAGGATCTTTAAAAGATGTTTTGGACACCTGGCCTTCCCCCTCCGTGGCCTGGGTAACCTGCCCCAGGTAGTTATCTATTCCAGCCTCCGTGCTGGTTAATATGTCACTACTCTGGGTTGCAGCATCTGCTCATTTTGATCTTTGTGTCTGAGGAAGGCCTGGGGGGAAGGGCTTAAACCTGAACAGTTTATAGAGATGTTTCTGGGGGATACTGCTCACCATTCATGAAGCTGTCCCTCATGTGGCTGGCAGGGAGTGCCCCTTTGTGACCCCTCTGGGAGCCTGCACACCCCTCTGCTCACCATGTTCCCAGGAACTGGTATTCAGAGCTCCCTGGGCCTCTCCAGGCCCCCCTGGCATTTCCACCAGAGGATGTTGCCAAGTACCTGAAACCTGGCAGCCAGCAGCTTCCTGGGGATAGGCTCGCCCTCACTCCCTCGCGAGCTCATTCATTCACTGCCTGATTCCACTTCCCAAGCCAGCGACCATGGCCTTGCTGCACTGGCCCTCCCTCCCCACTCCGGGGCTTCCTCGCCCAGTCCGCCTGTCAGGTCAGAGCCACAGGGAACAGCCCTTCCCAGGAGGCAGAGCCACACAGCTGTTCTGGAGACAAAGGCAGTGCTCTGAGCAAGAGAAGCCGGGAGGGCAGAGGCCCCACGAAGCTCTTTCCCAGGGGTCTCTGGGCATCTGCACACAGTGCTTGGGGCGCAAAAGGGCCTTTTCCGGGTAAAGGCGCGCAGGTGGGTCTTTATTATCAAAGGGCATATGGCTGTCTTACGGGTCACACCTGTCAGCACCCACCCCACTCACCAGTTGGGGCTTTCCGCCGCAGCCTTGGGGTTAAACCTGATGTCGCTGTTCACATTGAAGAGAACGTCGTCCTCCGTTAGTGGCGGGACGGCACCCTGGTATAGCGGGTGTTCAAACAGCCTGGTCAGGAGGGAGCCATCCCTGCTCGGGCCAGGTGGCGGCAGCGACCGACGGGGTCCGGGGTCTCGGAGCAGTGGCCGGTGCGCGTGGTTGCGCGGTCTTGGGACGCCGGAATCGTGCCGCCGCAACGCGCCCTCGGCGGGGTCTGCAGCGGGAGGCAGTTTCTCCAGCGAGTGGGACGTGAGGTTGGAGGAAGGGTCGGAGCTAAAGTCCTGCAGGATGCGCAGCGTGTGTTTGTTGGGCCAGCCGGAGTCCCCCGCGGCCGAGGCGGGGACCGGAGGCTCCCCAGGGCGGCCCCGCGCCTTGGCCCAGCCGGGTGCCGCCGCCTCGGCCGCGGGCTGCGCGCAGGAGCAGCCGGGCGCCCCCGATGGCCGCGCGCCGCGCCGCTCCAGCTTAGGCAGCAGGTCCAGCACAATGTGCAGTGCGCAGGCCACCAGAAACACCATCAGGATGAGCACTCGGAACCTGCGCACCAGGATCATCTTCATGGCCGCGGACTGAGCGCGGCCTGGGGACTCGGGCACCCTCCAGAAGCGTGCCCGTCCGTACCCCCCTAGTCTTGGCTAGGCACGAAATCGGTGCCTCGGCTCGGGTCAAGGTCCATCTGGCGTCGGACAGCTACCAGCTCGGGGGCTGTCCCCGAGCCCGCACCACGTGTAAGGAGCCCACCGCCAAATCACATGCACGCCGGGCCATGTCGGGGCCGTTCCCTCTCGCCTGTCCGGAGCGGCCGCGCCCTCCGCTGCGGGGCCCAATGGCCCTCGTCCGTGGAGCTGGGGGCGCAGTAGGATGAGGCCCGGCGCGCGCAGTGGCCGGCTCGAGTCTCTGGCCGCGCTCATCAGGCGCGCAAGGGCCCAGCGCGGCGGCCCATTCCGGCCATGGCGCGGCGGTCTGGAGGTGGTGGTGGCAACCGTGCGGCGCAATCCGATCCGGGGCTCCGTGGGCCGCGCTAGGCGCCGGGCTGGCCAGGCGGAGAGGGGCGGCTCCTTCGGGGAGGGCTAGGCTCTCTCACTCTGCGGCTGGGAGGCGGGGACCTGGAGGAAAACGAGGGCGAAGAGTCTAGGTGACTGAGGGGGAGGCAGGTGCGGGGCGTGGGGGCGCACAGAGCGGCTGGCGAGATCCACAGCAGGTGCAGCGGCTGTCCCCAGAGCGCAGCGCCCTCACGAACGAGCCTCCGCGACCCGCGCCCCGGGCGGGCAGATATCCGAGCGCAGCGGAGCCGCCCCCCGCGTCAGCGTCCACAGATTGGCGGAGCAGCAGCCCCGAGAGCCACAGCCGGGCCCAGCCGACTCCGCTTCTTTTCTCCTTTCTCCTCCCCTCGGCCTCGCCCCGCGATGCCTCTGCAGCTCCGGGCCCGCTAAGGAGAGGGCGCCTTCCCTCCGCGGTTTGCCGAGAGAAAACGGAGACGCCCGAGAGAGGAAGGCGGGAGCGCGGAGGGTTGGCGTTCCTGGCTCCTGCAGCTGGAGAGGATCGTCGTGTGGCTGCGGGCGCTGTCCCGGTGGGCTCTCCGGCCAGGCCGCTGCGGCCAGGACTTCTGCCCGCCCGCCCGGGGCCTTCTGCGGCCCCAGTCCGGCTGAGCCGAGGGCCAGAACCCAGGCCACGTACCTCCCCGGAGCCTCTGGGCGCCTGCGCCACCAGAAGGCGACCCTGTGCCCCACGCCCCCGCCGTGGGAGAGGGGAAGGAGGAGGGGACGTTGGGGCCACCGCAGGAGAGAACGAGAAGAACCAGGAGCGCGGTATTTGACCCAAATCCAGAGCGGACCCTAGAACGGCGGCGAGGCTCCAGCGCCCGGCTGGGCCCCACCCTACCACAAGGGGACATGCCTGCAACTTAACTCTGGCAGCGCTGGCGCCCAGAGCTAGAACTCGCTGGGCAAGGAGAGGTGCCTGGTGTGTGCTGTGCTAGAGGGTGTGTGTGGGTGTGTCAGAGAGAGAGAGACAGAGACAGAGAGACAGAGAGAGACTTCCCAGAACAACAGAATCAGCCACCCACACCCAGGGGCGAGTAACCTCTGCCTTGTGGCCTCTTCTGGGCCCACACAACTTCTGGACCCCCAGCCCCCAGCAGGGAGTACGAACGTGAATGTCAGCCCAGAGTCTAGTGAGGAGGTAAGTGAACCTGGAGAGCTGCTCACTGGCTCTCCACCCTTGCCCACAGGCCTGCACATTTCTACAGCAGGTAGGTAAGAATCGCCCCAAACACAGCCTTTCCAGCCCATGAGAGGGCGGTCTGTGGTGCGGGTCCTCAGGTGGGAGCCCTCTACTCTCCCATTTACCCCTGGAGCCGTCTGGGCACCCCCCCCCCACCCTCCGAGGACCTCACCTGTTCAAGGTCCACTATGTCTGATCAGCTGGGACTCGCAGTACCTGGGCCAGCAAATACCTGCTGATTGAAGGAGGGGAGTCTCCGGCCGCCCTGGTTGAAATGGATGGAGTGCTGGGATCAGCCCTCCTGGAGCTGGGGCTGGAGACTGGGGGAGGGGGCCAGTGGGACGAAGCGGGTGATGGTGGACTTGACTGCAAGACAGACACTGGGACAGTTTCATCCTTGGAGCTGGAGCTTCCTCCCTCCTCCGTCCTTCCTACCCTCTACACACTGATGGCACCGTTTATGTACAGAAGAGGTGACTTGGCTGGGTTACCCAGAGATGACAAGGAAATGGTGTCCCAGCTGAGATGCAGGTTGACAAGCGAGCCCCACCCCACGCCAGGGCAGGAGGGGAGCAAGGACAAGCCTCCTGGCACAAAGGAGTCTAGGTGGCCACCCAGCCCAGCAAGTGTCTCGTTAGCCTTGGGGTTGTGTAGTCTCCACACCTGCACAGCCCTCCCCTGGCCAGTGTCCTCAGGGAGGGAGTTGGGTGGGCAGATCCTGTAAACCGTGGACATGTGTGGACATCTCACTGAGGCTCCCTGGGCATTTTCAGTGCTTGACATCGACCCCCTTGGGACCTGAGCTGCTGTTTCGACTCTCCTGTCACCACTGATGGCTCCCTCACCCAGTTCTTGGTTCATCTCAACTGTCACCTCAGAAGAGCTCTGTCCCACCAACGACCTGACTTTCCTGGGTGCCCACCCTTCCCACCCACCTGCTTTTTTAGCACACCCACTGCAATCTGAAATCCCATCTCCTGTTCTTGGGCTCACACTCCAGCCAAGCAGGAGCACCAGAGAGCTCTGCCCTGGGGCTGGTGTGGGGGGCGGGGGTCAAAGAAGGGACCACAAGTCACCATCCAACATGCGGTCAGGTGTCAGCAGGCTGAGGGGACTGATACATATGAAAAAAGCCTTTGGAAGCAGCACGCCCACAGGAGGACAGTGTGAAAACCTTTGGCTGGAGCATTTGCCTGGTTCCTTTATACTTTGCTCTGAGGAGTAGTTTGATTTGATTCCATTGATCCATCCATGGAAATCACAGAAAACAAGCATACACACAGACACACACACACACACGGGGACTGGAAACTCCCCAGGCCTCTGCCTCATAGTCAGGGCCGGGGCTGGGTGGGCCTGGCTGGACTCCGCGAAGGGCATCGGGGATAACACGTGGCTTCACTGGAGACCACAGTTCTGGGTACCTTTTCCTCCCATAACTGGCATTGTAAAGCCAATGTGTAATATGCCAGGTGGTGACAGGAATTACACAGAATAAGGTGAAGCCTGGAGGGGACGGGGGGGGGGGGGGGGAAGCGGGGTCAGGGAAGGGCCTTGAGGAGCTGACATTTGAATAGAAGCTCATATGAAGGAACAGGAGCTCGGAGGTCTGCGCACGGAGTTCTGAGCAGAGGAACCCGGAGTGCCCAGGCCTTGTGGGCCCAGAGGAGCATGAGGGCCTTGAGGCCAGAGCTGCGTTGGGGGGAGGGGACTGAGACCTCCCAGAGGGATGGGCCTATGAACTGACCTGCCTCCTCCCTCTGGAGCAGCCCAGCCTGCATCTCCCCACTGCACCCCCCAGGCCAGGCAGAGGAGGGAGACCCCCAGGGACCTCCCTACCAGCTCATGTCTTGGAGCCATCACGTCTCAGGTTCTGCAGTGTTTTCTGAAGGGTTACTCATCTCAGACTCACCAGGGTCACTCCTGGGGCCGCTGACCACAGGCTGGCCATGGCCGCAGGCTATTCTGGGAGCTGAGAGGGGGTGGCTGGACTGCCATGAGGCCTGTGTTTTCGGGAGCAGAGAGGAAGGAGGTCTTTGCTGGGCACTTGCCGTGGGCCCAGGCATCACAGGGCCTGTAGTGCAAGCCTGGTCTGGGGGCACCGAGAACAGGGCGAGATTCCTGACCTCCCCCACCTGCCCGGGACTGGGCTAGCATGGGGCTGGTGTTAATAGACCTGGGCTGGCGAGATTTACCCTGGGAAGGGGGCATGAGACCAGCATCCTCTGTGTTAGGTTTGAGGGACTAGGGGGGACAGTGGGAAGAGGGGACCTGTTCAGTGGACGAAAGGGGCCGCCTCCCTAAGCCGCCAGCACTGAGCCTCTAGCAGGTGCACCTCTTTATACTCTTTTCTATCAGACGTGAAGTCACCATACAGACTGTCTGTTGACCATAAGGAAATGTCAAGGGTTCCAAAGTCAGATACCAGTCTGCTCCCTGAGGGTGTACACACACACACACACACACATGTACACACACACACACGTAAGGACAGATACACAGCACATACAATCTACCATCTGCTCATGGAACACAATGCAATTTAATGAAACATAAGCTAAGCTTTGAAAATATTTCTGTCTGGGAATTAATACCACAAATAAAAACATTTTTATATGTAATGGGTGGGTTTAGAAGGAAACCAAAGGGGAAATTGCATACTATTGGAAAATGAGTACAAATGATTAACAGCACCTATTGAAACCTGTAAAACGCCACCAAAGAGGTACCCAGAGGAAACTGGGGGTGATTAACAGCTTTTATTATGAAATGATAATGACTGAAAATAAGTGAACTAAGCTGTCAGTTCGAGAAAGTAGAAAAAGAGCAATAAGCCCAGATAAAGAAGAGAAGAACTCGAACAGAACAAAAAGCAAATGCATTTGAAAATGAAAAGTGGTGGAGCTGGCTAATAAAACAAGGATATTCCTCTGAAAAGACCAAGAAAGGAGTCAACATGTGAAATCTTATGGAGGAGAGAAAAGAGAAGACAAAAAAAGCTCCTTTTGGAAGGAGAGAGGCAATAAGCCTAGAAGTGGGGACGGTTTCAAGGCCCAGGAAAGATCATACCATCAAATGTGACAAGAGTAAGGAAACAGGCATCTCTAAAGAAAACTTCAAATGCCTGAAATTGACTAAAGAAGTACTAAAACATGGAGCTAGACCGATCTTCTTAGGAGAAATTGAAATGGGTAAAATGTTTATCCCTAAAAGCAGAAGTTGAGCGGGAGTTTTTGGATTGCTTCCTCAGACATTCAAGGGAAAGACACTTCACATGTTTTTGACATCACTCCCAAGTAGAAGGACGTGGAGATTTCTGCATGTGACGTCTGCTCCCAGGTTGAGGCCATGTCACCTGGGGCAGAGATTATGGCACTGTCTCTACTTCACAGTCCGAAGAGATCATTTAATTTATCAATACATGTTGAAAATCGCTCTGTAAAATTCAACGCATTCCTGTTGAGCAAACCACACACAGTGGGGACCTGCCTCTGACTGGTGTGGCGGGCACTTGTCAGGGGCATCGGTCTGTTTTTCCCTGGGTGGGGGAATAACGTTAGAAGGTGGCATTTTGTAAAATCAAAATGCACTCACCAAACATCTTATCCATGAATATAATGTATAGGTTTCTGATTAGAGATGGAAATGTGAATATCAGGCAACTAAGATTTTATATTTAGAGGCCAGCCAATGCAAAGTTCAAGTGAGAATAAACTACAGCAAAGCATCTTACTCAGAACCCTCGAATTCCTGGTCCTGGAACAAAAAATTGATGCAGACAAACCACACAGTGTGGGGGACATGGGGCCACCACTGAGGGTGCAGCTGTGCTATGGGGCGGGGACCCTAGGCCACCAGGGAGCCCTGCTTCGCCCACTCAGGCTCCTCACCTGGCAGGTCTGTCCTCTGTAGTCTCCAGACTGTGCTCTCGGGGACGTGTCCAAAGGGATCCCTACCACCCTTGCTGGGGAGGATGTCTGCCCTCAGCCTCAATGTTACCATAGAAACAAGCAGACACAGGCCAGGGGGGAGGTCTCCTCCATGGCCACTTGGAAACCACTCAGGGGCCCCTGGGCGCACACGCACCTGATGGCACCGGGCACAACGCATGAGCCCAGCGCTGTCAGGAGCCACTCAGAGGGACAGGCTCCTGTGCCCCCAATACTGCGCGGCACATTCTCGACATTCAGTGCTGCTAACAGGAGGAGTTGCTGGAAAGGCCACCGGACACTGGGTGGGTAACAGTGTGGGTGGAGAATGAATGCACACAGATAACCCTACAAACAGCTGCCTGGAATATAATTTCTATGGGAAAGTAAGCTTTGAGGTCATTATTCAGACTTTTATAGGCCATTTCTTGGCTGAGCCCCAGGACGGCTTACGGCTTTGCCGAATGCTGAATGTGTTTTATGGACGACAGATGGCTTTTATCACACCTCTGCATTATTGTTCATGGTCCTGGGGCTGGCGGTGTCCTGAAGATGTGGGCCCCTGAGCAGGGCGTGCAGGCAAAGCCGGCAGGTCCAGCCCAGAACAGGCCCCAGTGCAGAGCTTCTAAGGTAGGTTCCTCACTCCCTGCAGCCCGGACAGTGGCCAGTGTCCCCAGGGAGAAGCTGGCCCATGGGAGCCCATGGGCACGGAGTTCCAGGCCAGTGTGGAGGCTCTGGTCCCTTGACAGGCGTCTGCAGCAAGCGGTGCCCACCGAGTCCCCATGGTCTCCCGCTCACTCCCTCTGGACACCCGCTGGACAGCACCGAGCCCCCGATCTGCCCCAAGCCTTGCCAGGGCGGAAATAAAAACAGAGTTGAAAAGGTGGACTTATTTCTCATTCCAAGGCAATCATTTCATTTGGCCAAAAGAGACAAGGGCTTAATTTTCCTTAAAATCAGCTCTGGCTCCTCAGCTTCTCTGCTCCAAAAGCTGAAAGAAATGGTAGGTCCTGCCAGAGAGGGGCCAGCTCCCTGGGACCCTGCTGAGCTGCCAGGCAAGCAGTCAAGATGTTGGGTGTGGGGCCGGGCAGAGAAGGACCCAGATGCCGGGAGGCAGAGAGACTGAGCAGGAACAGGGGTTGGGACCGGCCAGGGGGCTGTACGGCCTGTCGCTGGCCTCCAGGCAGGGAGCCGAGCATCTGGCCACTCACTTTCTCTCGGAGTGCACTTATTACCCAAGTCTCAAGGTCAGCACCCCACCTGAGCCTGCCAGACCCCTCCCCACCCACGGCCAGGTCACACCTCCCCCTGTCTCTGTGAGCAGAGCCTGGTCCAGGCTGCCCGCCTCAGAAAGGATGGACCCTGGTGCCCTCTGGGGCCAGCGGAGGCAGGAAGACCACAGGGACGCCCACGGGGAGCTGCTCCGCCTGTGCCAGTCGCCCCTTTTGGAACCCTGACCTCCTTTTCAGACAGATGCCCGCGGTGAACTCTGCCGTCCTCCACGGCTGCGGCTGCAGTTTCTCCCGCAGAAGAGCCGAGAGCCCCTGTAGGCTAGCCGCGCGCTGTCTGCACAGCTCCTCACCAACACCCTCGTTGGGGGCTCCCCAGGCGGTCGGCCCAGCACGCCCGAGAGAGGTCCCTCGGAGAGCGGCTGTCAGATCCCACAGTTGGGAGACGTGTTGGCATTAATGAAATATGTCACGTGCCTCAGTTGTCATGCAGCTTACAAAGATTAAGGTCCAGGAAAATGTTTAAAAATGCACTTTTCTTGAGATGATAGAAAACTAGCTAGTTAAGCATAAAGCAATGATAGCTTAAACACTAAAATGATCACAAGACATAGAGTTTCTGCTTTTTGCTTTAAAGATAACATCACTGATGCACATTGTGAGGTATTTTGCAGATTCTTGGTTTCTCAACCTGGTTAGGTCACCCGACCACAGTGACAAAGACACCAGATGTCAGGAACTAAGTTAATAAGACAGGGAAAACCACTGATGTTTGCACAAGACCTAAGCAATCAGCTTGGTCCATGACCCCTAACCTCTAACCCTAACCCTTAAACTCTGCCCCTGGTTAAAAATCATCAGTGTTTTTGGGTTTGAGCACTAGCTCACTATCACCTCATTTGGTGCCATTAAACTGCTTTAATTTCTCCTCTGCAGAACACGGGGCTGTGTGCGGCCCTGCTGCACAGCGAGTGGGTGAAACCCTTTAGGTTCTGTGACAGTGTCCGTCCCGGGGGACCCTTGCACTAACAATGGGCCAGGAGCCTGGCCAGACACATTGCCCCCCCACAAACTTCACACCTGCAGGGGGATGGGCGCAGCTCAGGGGAGCAAGGAAGGGAAGTCGTGCCTGGACACATGCCAGCTTCCAGCCATCACAGGCAGTGTGAGCCTGCACACCTGGGACAGACACAGCCAGGAAAGAACATCCACAGAAGACCATGCAGGGCTGTTAGGTCTGAAACACCTTCCCAGCTTTCAAAAAAAAAGGCAGAAACTTCCTCTGTAGGCCAAGGGTAAATTGCTGAGGACAAAGGCAGCACAATGATCATTTATCATCATGAGCCAGAGAGGATGCTGGGAGCCCTGTCTGTCCTCGTGACTCAAGGTCAGCAGCTTCTGCTTTCCCTCATTATTTCTATTTTTAACAATGGCATTCAGGCCTTCTGCAAAAATAGCAAGAGGTGAGAACATTTCAGGCACAACCATGCCCCCCTTTGTCAGAAAACCGCAGGGATGGAGGAAAGACCGGCCAGGACACGGCAGCAAGCTCTCTGCCACCATGGCTGAAGCAGTGGTCTCGTCCATCTGCTCAGAACACAGGTGGGTAAACTGAGGACAGCCAGGGCAGGCACGTGCCCACTCATTTAAGGAGTGAGGCCCCTGAACCCCACATCCCTCCTCCTGTCATCAGGAGGCCGCCCCCAGTGGAGTTGCTCAAAGAGTCAGTTTTGCTGTCGCATCTGCTGTGGAAGATCAGAGGCGAGGAGACAGGTCATAGGTGAGGAGGGCACCAGCCTCTGGGAACTTCTTGTTAGGATTTATCATGATTAAAGAAACAAAGACAAAGGTCTGAGAAGCACGCAGGTCTCGCCATTACAAAGAGGACAGTGTGTGGCCGCCAGGCCACATGGGAGTGGGAGCTCCCACCCACAACCTCTGCTCCACCGGCCAACAGAATTGGGACTTGTTCAGTGGCTACAAAACCTAGAGTGTCCTGAATTGCTGACTCCATGACTTTGAACTCAGGGCCAACCAGAGAGTGCCAAGCACTCCCTTCCCACCAATCGCACAGGACATTGGCCTCACTGCCCAGCCTCCAGTCCCCCCAGAGCCTTCTGGAGCCCCTGTCACCTCAACACTCGCCCTGTCCCATCCCCTGCCCTGCACAGGAGACAGGTGGCCCAGTTTGGGGGTGGGAGAGGTTTATGAACATAGGGGCTTTACCTGAGAGCCCTTCTTTTCAGAAGGTGCCTTTAACCAGTGACTCCTTTCCAAGCATAGGACCCCTCCTCAAGGCAGGGACGGCCCCTCCAGGAAGGGGATGGGAATCCCTTTCTCCTCTGTGGCCCCCCTCCCTCCACAAGAGCACAGCTCCCAGGTCAGAATTCTGCCAGGGGTTCAGGGCTGGCCGTTGCATTGAAGACCTGTCATCAAAGCCCCTAGTGCGGTCCTCCTCACTTGGGCTCTGGTCCCTGCCCATGAGCCTAACAGCCTCTGACCCCCGGCAGGTGCCCAAGGGGAAGAACCTCTGACCAGCCATTCATGGCCACTTTCCTCACCTCCTCCCATTCTGCGTGGAGTCAGGCAGGTGCACAGCCTCAGGACAGGAGTCTCTCAGACCACCCACTTCAAGTGCGTGCAGTCCCCACGCCAGTACCTGGAATTCAGCACCCTCCCCACTGCTGGCTGGAGCTCAGGATAGGGGTCTCTCCCTTCCCCAGAAACACCCATTGATTTAACCCAGCCAGAGGGTCAGGAGAACAATTCCAGGGCAGACAGAAGGAAATGGCATGTGTCAGCACAACCTGCCCTGTGCAGGTACAAAAGCTCTGGGCTGGGCTTGCACGCTGGGGTCAGGGAACGGCTTGTTCAGGAACCTGGGGCAGGTGGGCGCAGTTCTCCAGGGCATGGGTGTTGCCTTAAGAAGTTTTGTTCAATCTTGGAGACTCAGGCCTGGAAACATGGTCTCACATGGGGTTGCTGTGCACAAGGACCACAGCAGACACTGTGTGAGATGCAGGGCTGTAGAGATGGGGGCACTTGGGTACCGTTCCGCACGGACCCACTCCTGCCTTGGGGCCTGCGGGGAGAGCCTCTCCTGACCGGATGCTGATGGGAGCGATGCCAGCTGTGCAACCAGCCTCAGGGGCCAGGTTTCTATTCTGGACCTTCTGACACCAGTGTGGACCCAGAAGAATGAGACGCACAGAGCAGACCCAGGCCTACTGGGTCGCCGCAGAGCCCGGGGAGAGAAGAGGCAGCTCGCTCAGTCAGGGCTGCAGACAGAAGCCATGGCTGCTCTGGGCACGGGAAGAGTGTGAGTCCGCACACGTGAAGGACGTGGCCCGCACTGCTGAGAAAGAGGGCTTGCCCGTCTGGCCCCCTCGGAGCCCTCCCAGCTCCTGGGGAACGTGTGCTGTGTCCCATTCACAGATCTGCACGGCACTGGCCCCACCCAGGACACAGAGACCTAAGAAAGTGGTACCAGAGCCAAAGTGGGAACAGGCCTCAGGCTGCCCCCAGGGCATGCACTGCTGTCCTGCAAAGCCCGAGGGAAATGTGCTGGCCGATGCTGGAGAAGGATTCCCGGGCAATCTTCTCTTTTGCGAAATAAAAGTAAAAAGTCCCTGGATCTTGGGAAGATAAAAAAATCATAGTCATCAAAAGCAACAAAGTGTTCATTAAACCTGGCATAAAGAATGTATTTGCAGTGTCTAAATGCTTCCTCATGGAACAATTTCTCAAGGGCGTTTCAGTTGGCCTGGGCAGCAGCTGACAATTACCTTGAGGAAAGGTCTAGAGGGACAGAGTGTCGTGGGAGGGGCCTGCTGCCACCCCTGCTCTGTGGGAGCAACAAGGTGCTCTCAGCTGGCAGACAGCCCCTCGTCTGGCCATCCCGTGTGCCCCAATGGGGCCTCCCCAGTGCCGGGTTTCATGAACATCCATCTCAGCTTTAAAGGAAGGTCTGTCTCTCCGGGACTCAAGAAATGAGTGTCACAGTTGCTGGTCCAGCATCCCTTCCTGAGTGCCACCTGCTGTGAAGGCCTGGGTTTGTGTGCAAGGACCCTGCCCATATGCTTTGAGCAGACGCTTTGCAAACAGAGACCTGAGAGTTTCCTCGCAAATGCACACCTATCATTTTATGTTGTTCTTGAGTCACGGTCAATGCCTGGGGCCTTGATCATGGAGTAAAGCTGGGAGAACCGACAGCCATGTAGCCGTAAACTGAGTTATCAGTTCTCAGTTTAACCATCTGAATTAAACCACAGGTTTTGAGTAGCACATCTTCCTACAGGAAACTGCTTTCCTCTTCTGGTCAGAGGCAGTGATTCGTTTCTGAGCTGTGCAGTTCATCTGCGAGGAGGTCTCCGTGCTGGACCCTGGCAGCCAATGTCCTGTGGGGTGTCGTTCGATGCTGGGCAGCCTCCCTCGTGCCCCAGACTCTGTTTCCCTGAAGAGCCAGAGGGGGTGGACCTCCTCACTTCCCAGGCTGCCCTCTCACAGAAGAAAACACGCCAACCAGGAAGGACAAGCTTTCGGTCCCCTCCCCAGCCTTGACCCCAGGAGCTCTGGGCTGCTCACAGCAAAGCCCTATAGCCTCAGACACAACAGCTTGGGTGGCAGCTTCCAGTTCTCCAGTCTTTGTTTTTGAAATCAGAGGTGTATTTGTCTTCACATCCAATCTGCCACTAGCTTCATACAATCTGCTTCGTAGGGGGTTGTCCCCCAGACCAGCTGCCACAGGGTGTCACACAGACAGGGTTCCCACTATGTTGGGGAGTTGGGGGCTGTGACAGGGGAGGTGCTGGCACTGGGTGAGTGGGTTCATGGGCAGCATCTCCAGGGAGGCCACATTTCACCCCCAGCTGCCCTGTAAACACCCATGGGTTGAGCAGCTCGCTGGTCCTGATGTTTCACAGAGGGAGCTCCAGGATTGGAGCTGGTGAGCAGGTAGAGATGCCCTGGTGTTTCTGAGGCTCACGTGGCAGGAAGGGGTAAGCTGTCCATAAGCACAGTGCCAGGACTGCCCAGAAGAAACAAGTGTCGCCAGTTCTACAAGTGTCTCCTGGTAGCCTTGGGCACAACGCAATTTGTGTGAGGATGGCTCACCCGCTCCTCCTCGCAGCAGATCTGAGTGAGCACGGTGTGAGGTGCTGGGACGCAGGGCAGCCCCTCTCAAGCTCCTGAGCTGCTGGCCGCCGGAGCAGAGGTTGGGTGACCCGATAAGGATGCAAGCAGGGGCTGAGGGAGGGACCTGCTCGGCAGCAGGCAGGGAATGCTGGCCTGAAGTGGTCAGATTTCAACAGGCTCCTGGGACTAATGGCTAGGGGCAAGAACATGGGCCAGAGTTCTTAGAAAACTGCATACACAGCCCTGTAACTGATGAAGTACCCCTAGTCAGTGGCTTCTGTCAACAGCAGGAAGCTCCCTCCCAGGCCCGGGGCCAGTAGGGGTCTATGGGGTCCTTTCTCCATTGCGCATAAGGATGCCTTGCTCGGCCAGCAGCACTTGCCACAGTGGGTCCAGTTCCTTCCTGAAACACTTTCTCCTGTGGCCTCCAGCTCACCGTTTTCCTGTTCCTGTTTGGCCAGCGGGCCCATTGGCTCCTTCAGGCCCCGAGGCTGAGCTCTGCTCTCACACCCCCAGCAGGTGGGTCCCAGGCCCCTACATGCACTTCCTTCTTCACTGTCAACCTCTGCTCCAAACACGGACCCTCACACAACACACCTGGCCACACTCTTCACCCCCGTGCCTGGCTGCCTGTGTCACACCTGCACAGGTCACACGACATGCTGACTGAGTCCCCTTGTGCTGGCGCTGAGCCTGGCTCCTTGCAGTCACAACCTGTGCAGCAGACAGCAGCCTCTGATCAGGTTTTGGACTTTTTTAAAAGAGATTTTATTTTTAGAGAGGGAAAAGGAGGAAAAAAAGGAGAGAAACATTGGTCAGTTAACTTCTCAACCCCCCAACTGGAGACCTGGCTTGCAACCCAGGCATGTGCCCTGACTGGGAATCGAATCTATGACCTCCCATTTTGTGGGATGACACCCAATCCACTGAGCCACACCAGCCAGGGCAAGATTTGGTCTCCTGGCAACCATCCAGGACCCACCAAGAGTCACCTCAGAACCAGAGGTCTGCTTGTCACCAGGGACACTCCAAGGAGCCAGTGTCAGGAACTAAGATCAAAGTCTAAATATTAGAACCAAAGATGCTCGTGGCTCCTTTATCACTTAGAAAATTGGAAAGGTTTTAGGAGCACTAGGAAGAAGCTGGGGACAGAGACCAATATATTTATCTAATATCTCATAATACCACACTCAATATCCACTCCTCCTTTCCTCTTCAGCGATAGTCCTTTTAGGTGGATACCTGGTCACCTTGTTACTGAAACAGGGGAGTCCAAAAACAAACCCCAGAGTTTGCAGCTGGGAGATAGGGAAAAGGAAGCAGCTTTCAGGATGCCTTGCATGCCTGGGGCTAGTGGCTGGAAACTTTGTTGCACAAAGATCCCCTTTGAAACTTCCAAGGCTCAGGAAGATGGGAGGGGTCTTGGACTGTGGGATGGTACGGAAGGAGCGTAGAGGGCCGGCGTAGGGTTCTGTGAATGGTCAGAACTGTTTGCAACACCCACTGTGTCAGAGATATATAAGCAGCTGCAGACAGTTTAGCGAGAGCTCCCTCCAGGTGGCTTGGAGGAGGGGGCTCTCCAGGCTGCTTTAAGAGGCTTTCGCCACGTGGTTTTGAGGAGAGGAGATCCATGCGGTTTGCAGGAAGAAGGCAGTTTCCAAGGAGGCTGAGAATCCACGCGGTTCTGCATTGAGAGCTGGAGGGCACCACAGCACAGAAAAGACCTCCCCAATCAGAACTGAGTGATTGGCAGCTACTGGTAAAGCTGAACTGTGCCTAGGAAGTAGGGAAACGGTGTTTCTGACCTTCCTAAGACTGGCCAGGTCTGGGAGGGGGAGGCAGAACTATGTGCAGATAATTCTTTTTCTTTTCACCAAACTCTGGTTATTGAGTTATAATTCTGGCTGCAGGCAATCGGGCCCCTAACTAAACAGCCCGTGGGTTCTGTTTAAATCGGAGCAGCCCAGGGGTTCTGTTACAACCTGAGTTATGGATACATTTCCCAGACTGCCCTGCAGTTGGTATAGGTGGGCAGCTCAGCCAGGGATGAGGACATAGAAGCAGGAACAGTATCTGAGTGTCTGGAAACCTCCTCATAAGCTAGCGAGCAGCCAGATGTGAAGGCTGGAGCTCCAGCAGTCTCTCTGGAAGGGAGGACGGAAGCCACAGGCAGTTAGACAGACGCATTCCCGGTTTCTAGTGACCCCGCTTCAAATTTCACATAAGCTGGGAATGCCAGCCTCTGCGCTTCCTTTAAGTGACAAAAAAAGTGCACTCCAGGCTGGTTTTAGCCACTGTTATTTTGGGTTTCTGTTTACGCAGCTGAACCTAATCACAGGGAATAACAGACAGCAATGGCCACATCCGGATTACGACCGGGCGGCCTCTCCTCCAGCGGAACCCTGCACACAGCCTGCGCCCACACCATCCTGTCCCCAGGCTGCTCTCCGGGAGGAGCCGCTCCTCACTCTGCCCCTGCTGGTTGCCTGGCGGGTGCTGGGAAGCCCACAGCGCCCACTTCGGCTCCCACTCAGTGTCCTGACTCCGCCCTCCTCCATCACGTGTGCCCCCCACGTAGCCTCAAGTCCCACCTTTCTGATCTTGTAAGTTGTGGAAAAAGTAACTGAGTAACTTGGTTCAACAGCTGGCTGCCCACCTGTCCGAGTCCGCTAAGTCTGGGCCGAGCTCAGCAGCGAAGGGTCCGAGACCCGGCTTTTCTGTGCTGCGCGCCTTATTCTCCACCCGGGGGGTGACTTACTCCCCAGTGTTATTCGTCACTCCCGGGGCCTCAAGAACTCCGGCAAGAATTCCACGTCAGAGTTTGAGATTCTAAGTGACAGTCAGTGCACACGAAGTGATTGCACTTCAGTTGTAGCACAAGGTTTTTCTGTCACAAGGCCTCTCAAGAATTGTGGTTTTCTAAACACTAGTAACCCTTCTTGCACGGAGTCAGGGGCTGTCATCACTTGAACGCGGCGGTGGACGGAGCTCCTCGCCGCAGCGCTGGGTACTTCACTTTGTTTCCAGGAAGCGGTCATGTCTGCAGTCGGATCTCTGCCACCGGAGTTCCAGCCCCGGCCACATGGGGCTGTGCCCGGAGTGTGAGGGTCAGACTGGGCGGCGTGGGGCCCCGGGAAGCGTTTAAGTAAACAGCGAATGGCCTGAGACGCTCAGGGCCAGGCGCGGGTGGCCGTGGCTGGGACGGATCGCTGACGGGCTTAGCACGAGGACCGAGATGGGACCCCAGGCCCTGGACGCCAGTCCGGAACGCGGCAGGGAGGGCGGCTGCAGGCGGAGGGCGGTAACGGGGGTGTCCGCCCGGAGGATGCAGAGTTAACTTGCACCATAACGGGGAGAGGGAACCCCGGGAGGCTAGGGTGGAGACGAGAAGGGGCCCCCACACACCACCGCCCACGTGGTTGGGGAGCCGCACGACGTGGCTGCCAGGTTTGAGGGGGCGGAGCGTGACAGAAATGGTGGCTCCCGAGCATTGGGGCTGTGTGACTTCGGAGGAAGCGGATCACGACGGCAATCGGGGGAGCCGAAGGGGCTGCCCTTTGCCGACGGAAAACGAAGCCGGCGGGACCACGACCTGAGCCACCGGGACTCGCACGTGCCTGAGACAGGAGCAAGGGGACGGCGCTGCGCAGGCGCGGACCGGAGGTCGCGGACAGGCGCCCGAGGGAGCGGGTCCCCCGGCACGTCTCGCTTCTCTCCTCCTTGCGGTACCTCCTTCCCAGGTGTTTACCTGCGCCTGGCGGGTGCGGCGGCCCGCGAGCTGGAGCGCACGCCGAAGGCGACACGCCCCCCCCACCCCGTGGCGCCCGGTGGGTGACGCAATCACTGGCGCGGCTGTGACGCCAGCGGAAGGCTACGGGACACGCTCCCCGCCCCGCCCCTGACGTTGCCTCGGCGACGACGAGGCGGTTCCCCGCGAGTCTCCGCCCCTGAGCTCCGTTCCCCCCCCCTCCGGCCCGGGCTCCTCCCGCCCCGCCTGCGCCCGTGGGGTCCCGGGTGCCCCGGCTCCTGCTGTGCCCGGGAGTCGGTCAGTGTTTCCGTTCCTGCCCGCGCTTGTGCGGTGGACTGTCGCGAGCCTTTCTTGCCTCCCTTTCCTTGTCGACGGGCGGCGTCGTCCTTCAGAGGAAACCCGCTCCACCCCGCCAGGCCTGCAGGCGCTCCGCGTCCCGCGAAGAGACAGGAGCCTGCGCCCGCAAAGCAGAGAACGGCGTCCCCGCGGCCCTGCAGGAGCGGCGCTGCGCCCGGGGACCTGTGTCCGCCCCTCCCGCGTTTTCCTCCGCCAGCAGCTGTGCGGCAGCGACGTGCATTCGGGCGTCTGGCTCAGCCCCTCGCCGGCCTGCGGTCCGCCCTGACTTGGTCCACGGAGACCCTGGGGTCCCGCTCCCACCCGCGCTGGCGAGCCGTGGTGCCGTGCATCGGGTGGGCAAAATAACCGTGTCCGGACGTTGGGCTGCACGTGTTGGCGTAATGTTCTTCCTTCTCCCTGTTTTCAAGCCTGGGGCCTGTGTAATTCTTCGTTCCCGGTATTCTGGGGTGTAGTAAACCAGAATTCCCCTGAAGTGAGTGGGCGAGCGGGGGAGAGGGCAACAGGGCGCGAGTCTTACCGTCTCCCTCGGGGCAATTCACCTGAATCCTGCGGGGAGGCTCAGGCTGTGCCGATATCCTCTTCCTCCTCTGATTTTTTGTCCAGTGGCCTGAAAAATTTTTTTACGAGTTTGCCTAATAGGTTCTATTTGCCTCACGGCTTCAACATTTATTAGGGTTTTTCTGTAGGGAAACAATTGTTCCTTTTCCCACATTTATCTTTTTCAAAAATTTTTCATTATAAGAGCATCCACTTGGAGAGCTTTGACTCTGGGCGATCCCCCTTCAGCCTGCAGCGCGCCGAGGCGGGCAGGGACTGAAACAGCTGAACTGGGCTTCCGCAGTGTCCTTATCTTCGCGTCCTAACGCCGGGCTGACCCCTGAGCGTGCGGTCCGAGAAGAGAGGCGCTGCGTGGTGCACAGCACTGTGGTCCCTGCACCTCCTGTGAATGGGGAGGGGCGTTCTGTGGCAGCCGCTTCGCTGTGGTCAGGAGCCAAGTGACTGGCTCAGACGTTCCTTCTCTCTGCCTCACCCACTCTGGGGTATTGCCCAGGACGCAGGGCTTGCTCGTCTGAGCATCACCTCCCCTGGAGACCCGCCCCAGGGCCCCTGAGGCTGACCCAGGGAAGGAAGGAAGGAAGGAAGGAGGGTACAAGTGACTGTGGGGATCCTGCTGCTGGAGAGACAGGTGGGGGAAACTCTGAGGGGCACCTGGGCTGCAGGGCTTTCCTGGGTGGGATCAGGATGTCCGTGAGGGTGGGTAGCAGGAAGGGGGATCCACAGTAACCGATGGGCCCCTGGGCTCACAGATCAGCTAGGGAGAAGATGAGTGAGGCAGACACTCCACCTGCCTGAGCTGGACACCCCTTCCCTGGTACTGGAACCAGGGTCCTGCCCCTAAAACAGAGGTTTCAGATCCAAATTCCAGGGTGAAGCTCTCCTGGCCTGGGAGATGGAATCTGCCTCTAAAGGGCAGATGCCACACACCCCTCAGAGACTGAGCACCCCAGTGGGGTCTGCATCCTGTCTACCCACCCTTGCCCACTCTCATTGGCACACAAATATGGGGGCTGGTCTCTCCACATTTGTGGGGAAAGGGCTGAACCACACCTGGAGCAGAGCACCGTCTTCCCGACAGACCAGACTCTACTCAGCCTCTCATGCAAAAAGGAGATATGTGCATGCACATACATGCGCACAGAGACACACCAAGGTATGTGCATGCATGCACACACACATACACAGTCACAGACATGCACGCAGACACACTGAGATAAATGCGTGCACAGAGACACACATGCACACACAGACACACCGCACCAGTTTGAGGCCCACAGCCTCCTGCAGGGACCTTTCTAGTGAAAGGAAGCAGAAACCCCCTGTCTGGCACCCATGGCAGTGGGCAGATTGTGCAAACGGCACACTCAGCACTGGAGAAAGGATTCCTTGTATTTGTTCCTCACATTAGAGTGGATTGAAGTCAAATGCATGCTGGACTTGTTCTGGACAATTTCACATCTCCAAAGATGTGGGGGCCCCACCCAGGATGGACATCGGGGCTGGGAGCTCATTTGTCTTTGACCAAGGACGCTTTTGAATGTGACTGCCCTTTTCTCCTGTAGGGGTCTCCATCCTGCAAGAAAAGAGGCACCATCTGTGTTGGAAATGGTTAACACGTGGGAAAAGAAACAGGATCCTTACTTACAATACATAGAGAACCAGCTGCAGATGGGCCAAGGGTTTGAAACACAAAGGCTTTCCTAAAAGCTTTGCCTACAAAAGTATAGGTGAACCACTTTTGAGGCTGGAGTAGGGATTTGGTAAATACACTAAAAATGCTCTTACAATAAAATAAGAAACTGATAGTTCTGACCAGGGTAAGTTTAGGGGCGTTGTCCCAATACTCTAAAGTTGTGGGTTTGATCCCCAGTCATGGCACATACGAGAAGCAACCAATGAATGAATGCATAAATAAGTGGAACAACAAACTGATCTCTCTCTCTCTCACCCCTCCCCTCACCTTACTTTCTGTCTAAAATGAATAAAAATAAAATAAAAGCCTGCTGTCCTGGGTAGTGTGGCTCAGTGGGTTGAGTGCCGGCCTATGAGCCGAAAGGTCACCTGTTTGATTCCCTGTCGGGGCACATGCCTGGGTTGCAGGCCCTGGTTGGGAGTGTGCAAAAAGCAACCAATTGTTTCTCTTGCACATTGATGTTTCTCTCCCTGTCTCCGCCCCTTCCCCTCTTTTTAAAAATAAATAAATAAAATATTTAAAATAAGAGACTGTTAAGTTCGACTATTCAAAATTGGAAGAAAAAAAATCCTGGTAATCAAAAATATATTACAGAAAATGAAAGAGAAGTTAAAAATGAGAAGATATTCACTAAGGATGAACAAACAAAGGGTAAGCATCAGGAATATGTCAAAGAATTTCTGTAAATCAATAAAACTGGGGAAAAGATCCGAAGGAACCCGGCCACAAGATATGCAGAAGAATCTCACACAAGAAGAAACAGACACACAGTGATGGATACGACCTGTGTCAGGGCTGTGGATGAGACTGCAGGAACGAAAGATTCCAGTCTGTCCTCCAGCCTCACAGGTCCCCCAGCCCTAGCAGACCCCGCAGGGGAAGGGGTGCTCAGGGCTCAGAGAGACCCTGGAATCCACCTCCTCAAGGGCTGCTTCCTGTGTCCTCGAGCGCCCTTCCCAGGATACTGTCCAGCATGAGCTGGCAAGGGGGTGAATCAGGGTTGTGGGCGCCTGTGCTCCCCAGCGGTGGGGGTGGGCGTAGGGGAGGAAGTGGCTCTGAGTCAGCGTCCCATGGACTGGTTTTCCAGGACACTGACCTCCTCGTGGCCCTGACAGAAAGCCAGACGGAGAAGGGTGTGGGCTGTGGCTTCTGACTCTCCTGTGGGCCAGTAAACACAGACAGACACACACACATCCAGAAAGACACACACACAGACCCACAGAGAAATACAGACAGACAGACACACACACCCCCCCCTCCCCTGGAGAGATCTCAGATCCAAGTCCGGAGCTGACCCTGAGGTTGTGGAGCATCGGGCAGGGATGGTAACTGAGCAGCCCCCACTGGGCTGGCCTCCCTCCAGGCCCCTCGGCTGCAGAACAGCCAGCCATGGAAAGAGGGGTCCCTATGGTAGTCTTCAAGACTGGGTCTCAGAGCAGCAGCAACATGTGGGGTGGGGGTTGCCAAGGGATTTGGGATCCCGCGTGAACCCCGTGGAGGGTCTTCAGGTGGAGAGTACCCACAGGCGGATGGAGCTCTGGCTGTGGGAGAGCCTCCCGGGTCCAGATCACTGACTTGGGTTTGGTTATCCCCTAATCAGAAGACCGGCCCTCCCTGCAAAGCAAAGCACCCAGGTAAGGGGGTGCTGGGACACGGAGCTGCAGCCTGTTCTGTGTGCTCAGGGAGTTCACATTCTGTGTATTTGAGGGAAATAGTTGGTAGCCTTTGCGCCCCCAAGACATCAAATGCTAGCCAGTCCCTCGAGGTTTTTCAGGGGTCTAAGTACTCTGTCCAGGCTGGCGTTGAGAACCCAGCAGAACCTGGAACTGCCTCCCCAGGGTGTCTCTGCTCCCCATGGGTTTGAGGGTCGGGGGACAGGGCGGCAGCAACTTGGCAGCCGGTCTTTGTGGCAGCCTGTCAGGGCATACGCGTGGATTGTGGGCCAGGTCCCTAGTCGGGGGTGTGTATGAGGTAACTGATCAATGTACTCACATTCATGTTTATCTCCCTGCCTATCTTCTTCCTTTGTCCTCTTTCTAAAAGTAAATACATAAAGTATTTTTTAAAATAATCAGCTCAAAATAATCCTCATGTGAAGGAAGCTTATTTAGGGGCTCAGGGAACATTAGGTGAGGGGTGGCGGCAGGATGATCATGAGGCAAGTGGGTGTGAGGAGCAGAAAATGGAGGCAAGACTGTTCCTGGGGTACGAATGTCATGTCTCAATTTAAGTGACCAATTACTTAAGATGATTTCTCATGAGCATATCATCCAGACCAGACATGGGACTTGGGAAAGTACTATGTCTGGTTCCTGTTTTCCTGAGCATGGTGAGGTCTGGCCTCACAGGCCCTCAGGATGGAGAGCTGAGTCTTAAGCCTAGGTCTTTTGGCAATGAACTTTCTAAGTTATAAAGAGGACACATTTTGCAAGTGAGAAGACAGACTCTGGTAGGTTTGTTCCACATCCAAAAGAACATAGCTTGTTGTAGGGGACCGTCCTGCGTGGTTTCAGGAATTGTAGCCTGGCCACAAGCTCGGCCCTCTTGGGAGGCCTGTCAGTGTTTACCCGAAGAAGGTCGGGAAGGGTGGAGACAGACATGACTCAAAAGCCCATTCAGGGGGTCCCTGTGGGAATCGGAGTTAAATAATGAATATTCTGCTTTGAAGCTTGTTCTGTTTTTCTCATCTCTTAAGTTAGCTACAGATGGCTGTGTAACATCAAGTACCTGGAAGGTATATTCCCTTGATGTTCGTATAGTGCCAGGATGCCTAGTGGACTGTTTTCCAGAATGCTCACTGTGTTCTTTACGTCTTTATTGGTAACCAGTGATTGTAAACGGTAATCCAAGTGTTTGAAATGGATGGATGGTTTGTGTATCCTGACTCTGTATCCCCTGGATACCCTTCTCAATAAAAGGAGCTTGGAAGGCTTGATTGGGGCTTTTCTCCCCTAGAGAGATCAGCCACCTTTCCTCCACCCAGGCAAAATACAGTGTTTGGGTTACTTATTGCCTCTCATCCGTAATTTGGAGACCACTGCTGGACTGTGAGTTTCCACCAAGCCGAGGGCACTGGGGGCAGCCCATCTCAGTTGGTCAACGGCAGACCAAGGTTCAGATCAGTCTTAGAGATGGAGATTTTCAGAGTTCCCTAGGTCAGAAATGTTATAATTGCACACAAAGAATTTCAATATAGGAGCCATTTTGGCTAAGCAATCAAAGAACATTTTTCCTCTCTGACTGAAAAGAGACTAGACTGGGTGAGCCAAGAAAAGGTGGGCAGGGGGAGGCAGAGGAGGGAATATCAGGGAATAAAGGTGATGGATGGAGACTCAACTCAGGGTATTGAACAGAAAATTCAGTGTACAGACAGACAACATGTTATGAAATTGTGTCAAACCCGTATAATTTTGTTAGCCAGTGTTCCCCCAACACAATTTTTTTAAAAAGGAAAAAAAGGCTTGTGCTATTGTCACCACAATGATGTACGTTATTATAATTTTTATTATCCCATGTTTTCCTGTACTACAATTTTTTTCTAAAATAAAAATCTTTTATGTTCCAATTTATATAAGCAATAGAGAGAGAAACAGAATCGATTCAAAATCCTGCCCCAAGAAGTAAAAAGTGCTGTAGCTATAAGTATATACGCCTTCAGACATCAGTAAGTGAACATGTCTTTTATTATGCCGTACTTTCTCTGAATGTTACTGTGGTAGGTCCTCAAGCTGAGTGCAAAACTTGTACATTTTCAGTGTTTCTCTTCACCTAATCTATGCTCTACTTAGACTGTACAAGTAGCCATCTGTTTTGGTAGGTAATATTTTTATTACCATTGAGTTAAAATCATTTTGTAAGTTTAATATCAATTTATTTTGGGGATTATTTAGAAGCATATTTGAAGACTTCTACCTATGAAGACCATCTAATTATCTGTTGTTACCGGTTTCTAGATTAACCACAAGGAGAGCGAGAAATGTACTTTATACAATTTGAAGCCGTCCAAGTTGATCGAAACAGGCTTTATAGATAAATACGCTTAGTTCTTAAAACGTTCCAAGTGTGATTCTCTGCCGCCATCTCGCGTACGTCTTTAGAATAACACCTCAGTGCAGGTCAGCAGGAATGTCGTCCGGTCTAGTGGAATATCTATGACCGTGTAACCCAATTTCCTGCTTATGTTAAGTGTTTTATATCCTTAATCATTTGTTTGGGTTCCATCTGTTCCGAAAGATTGTATGTTCTAACCTTGAATAAGAGAAGCGTGTTAAACCTATAAAGAAGCGAGTTAAGTCTATAATGAATATACATTTGACTGTTTTTTGTTTGATCTCTGGCCTTTTATCATCGGAGTTTATGTCAGTAAGCGCATACAGATTTGGAAATTCTTGATACGAGGTGCTTTTTATGTCTAGGAGTGCTCTTTCCGGAAAACCAGGTAGTGCGGCTCCCCGTCAGAGGACCGAGAGCAGCGCCGGAGGGAAAGCACCTGCACTAGGTCTGCAGAAAGCGCGTCATCCTCCATCAGGATACGGCAAGAGCGCACATTTCTCTGCTGACCAGGCCAAGACCGTCGCAGGTTGGCCGCAGTGCTCCCCAGACGTCGCACCTTCGGATTTCCCTTTATTTCGGTATTTCCCCAAATCTCGTAATGGAGACGAATATCATTTCCCGGCAAGACTGCCGAAGGCTCCCGGGAGAGGTCCGCGCTCCAAAGGAAAGAAGTTTTGGGAAGATGGAGTCGGGAGGTTGCCGGGGAGATGGCAGAGGACGTCGGAGTAAAACGGCGGTCACGTCGATCAGTCCAGTTTTCGGGGAAAAAGAGAAAAGGTGCCCGCCAAGCGCAGCCGTAGCTTCAGGGGAAACCCGAGCGAGCGGGTTCCAAGCGCGCGTCTCTGCTGCCATCCCGTGGGCATTTGGGGGAATTACACCGCAGGGCGGGCCGGCGCGGAGAGGGGTCGATGATGCCGGAGTATCAGTGACTGGCGATCGCGATGTTACCTGTAAGCGTCCTTCCGGAAGGCTACCGGGAAGGACTTCCCGGCGGCCCTGTGACAGACGTCCCGCCCAGGGCCGAGGGAGCGGTCCTCGTGGTTCACGCGGCCCTTGTCGGAGCAGGCGTCCCAGCGTGCGAGGGTCGGCCTGGTCAGCGCTCCGAGCACCGGACAGTCGTCTGCCACTCGTGTTCCCCGCCGCAGCTTCCGTAAACAACGAGGAAAGTTTAAAATGTGCTTCCCGATCTTCTCGCAGAGGTTAAAAATAAATAAAATTAAGAAAATTAAAATCGGTGTCATTTCCCGCACGAGCCCTTCCAGAGTCTCGCTCTACCAGGACTGGGCACTAACATCCTAGCAGCCCCCTGTCTTCCAGGTCGGACTCCCACACGGGAAATTCCCGCTCGGGCCGTGCTCCTCACTTATTCTGCGCTCCTCCCCACGAGTGCGGCGTGATGTTTGTTTAGGTTTGTGCCGGCATCTTCTAGGGTGGGGGAAAATGTAGCTTTAGAGTTGCTAGTAGGAGAGGGAAACAAAGGTCACTGCTGTGATATTATTTAATAATCATTCTGTTGTTTTCTAGTTAGCAAGGCCACTTGTCCCTCTAAGCATTGGGGGGACTGTTATTTTCTGTAAGAGCGACTGTCAACGTACTTTCTGCACCACCCTGTCTTTTCCCATTCCTTCACTTTCAGAGGTTCTGTATCCTACCTTCTAGGTGATTTCTGTTTTCACCCAGCCTGTGTCTATTTATTCTCCCAATGAGCTCTTTGCCAGAGTCGTGTTTTATTTTACAAAGGATGCATCCTGAATGTATTTCTTCCTTCAACTGCACGTCCACCAGTATATACGACTCCCGGCTGTTCTTGGTTCCACGGAGCAGTGAAGATCCAGCTCCCAGGTGAGGGGCGGGGCCGGTCTCCAGGCCCGTGGCGGGATGGGCGGGAGCGGAGGGGCGGTGCCGAGCCAGAGCCGCGGGTGGGGCCGAGCGAAGGCACTGCTGGCTGGTGGTAGGCGGGAGGCTAGGGCTGTCGCGGAGGAGGGAGGAGCCACTTCGGGGATCGGAGGTCAGTCCCCCCTGGGCGCCGGTCTTGGCGGGTCAGGAGGCGACGATCCTAGGCGAAAGGGCACGATCGGCATGAAATCCAGGGACGTCAGGTGAGCCGGCTGGGGGCTTGGAGGCGAGGGGGTCGGGAACAGCTCCAGGCGAACCTCATGGAACGGAAAACGGCAGGGAGACCGTTTTCGGGGTCCACGTCTGAGGTCCCAATGGAAACGAACACGTCTCTGTTTTAACCTAGATTGTATTCCGTGTTTAGACAATTTAGATACATAGTCATCATCCTGTGTTTTATTTTTTTGCATTGACGTACACGATGCTACTTTTTTTAAATTTAATAAAAAAAATTTTTTTTTGTTTAGTTTATTTTTAGAGAGAGGGGAAAGGAGAAAGAGAGGGAGAGAAACATCGCTGTGTGGGTGCCTCTCACTCGCGCCCCCAACTGGGGACCTGACGTGCAACCTAGTCATGTGCCCTGACTGGGAATCAAACCAGCGACACTTGGCTCTCAGGCTCGATCCTGAGCCACAGCAGCCAGGGCTCACGATGCTACTTTTAATTCTTGTTAATTTCTGCGTTGGGGTAGCATTTCCCAATGTCGTTCTTGCAGGTCTCTTCCATCGTCATTACGTTCATTCTCAGGTTTTCTTTTCAGTCCATTTTGTCGTATGGAATATTTTTTTAAAATGTCTGTGACTTACAATTTCTACGAATGGAGAATAATTATTTCTGCACGCTATTTCTCCATCCGTGTACAAAAATCTGCGTGTCGTATTATTCCGTGTATTCTTGCGAGTCATCAAGGTAAACATGTGCTCTCTCAGGAATGGCCATTACAGTATGGTAGGCGTATAGGACATAGAACTGTTACAGAATAGGAGGGTCCAAAAATCCCCAGAGCTTGCAGGCCGGGGGATGGGGAGAAGGAGGCAGCTTTCAGATTGCTTTCACAGGCCTGAGGCTAGGGGCTAGTGTCTTTGTTATGCAAATGGTTGATTACTTCCAAGGCCTCAAGGAGATGGGAGGGATCTTGGACCTGGGGATGGTATGGAAAAAGCACACTAGGCCTGCGTGAGGTTCTGTGAATGGTTAGAACTGGGGACCATGTCGACGGCGTCACAGAATGCAGTCAGGGATTTAAAAATTAAGTGGCAGACTTTTTTTAAAAGGTGTGACCATGGTGTTTTGAAAAGGGGGTTCTCAATACGAATTACAAAGAAGGAAAAACTCCATGCAGTTTACAAGGAGGCGGAGAATCCATGATGTTTTTTTATTAAAAGCTGGTGAGCACCTTAACACAGACAAGGCCTCCCCAATCAGAATTGAATGATTGGCAGCTACTGGTAAAACTGAACTGTGTTTAGAAAGTATGGAAAAAGTATCTCTCACTTTTCTAAAACTAGCCTGGTTTGGTAGGGGGAGGCAAGGATATGTGTTTGTGGGTGTTTTAAGGGACATAAGACTTAACGGCAGAAATCTGCCAATCTAAATCTATATAAGTATTAAATAAACAATTCTTTTTCTTTTCACTAAACTCTGGTATTAAAAGTTATAATTCTGGCTGCGGGCAATCGGGCCCCTAACAAAACATCCCGTGGGTTCTGTTTCAATTGAAGCAGCCCAGGGGTTCTGTAATGGAAAGAGTTAAAGCTGGAAGTAAAATAAGAAGAAGCACGGTCACATGAGGAGCTGGAAAAACCCTTTTTGTTGAGTACTGTGAGAAACGCTCACAATAAAAACTGGGACACAGGACTTGAGCAGTAAAGTGAGGCCTTTATTCACAAGTCTGCAGAGCTGGGCGCACCCTCACAGCCAGGAGAATGTGCGCGCCACGTAGACAAAGGAAACTGGTTTTATAGTCTTAGCTTCCCCACCCTGAAATTGCCACCCTAAAGTGATTATCTTCCTTGCCCTAAAGTGAGAGTGATTAGCTTCCCCACCCTAACGCAATTAGCTCCCCCTCCCCTCTCCTCCTTCCCCGTTTCTCCATTACTGGTTACTCCTGAGTGACAATCTAACACGGTTATCTAAATGCCCTTTCTGTGGTTTGTAGATATGCCAGTGCTGTCAGCTCCCTTCTCAGAGACCCTCTAATTACATTTGCCCTTTGTTACTAATGACTTTTTACTGGTTTGGGAGTCACTATGTCCTTATTTCTAACAGTACTAAATATATTAAGGAGTCCATAATATAGTAAGATCATGCTTAGCCGTCCTGGCCATGGCGGCTCAGCGGATAGATCGCCAACTCGCAAGCTGAAAGGTCACCAGTAGGATTCCCCGGCCCGGCACACGCCTGGGTTGCAGGGCGTGTCTCCGGTCCGGAGCACACAAGAGGCGACCTATCGATGTTTCTCTCTCCATGTCTCTCCCCCCTGCCACTCTGTAAAGGGAAAGAAACAAAATTTTAAAGAACAAAGAAGAGTTTAGGGCCCGGATGCTGGGCATTCTGGAACTCAGAAGTAACTTGTCGGTGGAAATGCGCCCCGGGCAGTAACCAGGGGAATCCCCACTAGGGCCAATATGCATGTTTCCAAAGAGGAAACCTTTAAGATGGTGAGTGGTGGAAACCAAGTCAGATGATGTGGTTGTTCTGTGTCCCATTAGGATCCAAGGGATCGATGAGCCCTGAAAAGAAGCAGCGATCCTTACATGCCTACTCTGTTTTATCCCAGCGCGATTGAGCCCCTTAAGCGGATTCGATCTTCCTGTGGCTCCCGACCCTTTTCGGGTGGCTTGTCAGTCTAGGACACTCCTGCCTGATAGGTGGAAGATGACAGGCATTTTGTATTTTTTCAGTTTCAGCTTTCACAGCAGCCGAGGGAAAGGCAGCCTTTCAGATTTAGGAGGCAAAGCATCCTTTGCTGATACAGAACAGGGTTTCTGATTCTTGGCACCATTGAGTTTTTGGGCCAGGTCATTTATCCCCCAAGGGGATCTCCCTCCACACTGTGCCGGTCATCAGCATCCATCACCTCTCTTCACCTCACACAGATAACACTCTCCCTGTTCCTTCCCTTGTGACAGTCTAAAATGGCCACCTCTCCCTTGTGTAATGTCCCCTCAGGGACAGAAATCAATGGCTTGAGAAGAATCCGTAAATGTGAAGCTTTTATCCTTTGAAAGCAGAACCATCTGTCTTTGGTATGTATTCATTTAACTTTTTTCCAAGCCAAGTATTTTTTGTAACTGAGACTTGGAATCCGTCAGCAGTCCAAGATAGGCTAAGTCATCCCCTCGTCCAGCCAGCAGGTTGGCGGTTGTAGAGTTGCCATCTCCGGACAGCAGCCTGAGTCCAGGGCAGCCAGGGACTGCGGCTTCCCGCAGATGGCTAGTGAGGTGGGGTCTAATCTGAGGCCAGAGAGGTCGTTTCATTCCTGTCTGCAGGTCAGGATCCCTCGGAAGGATCTAGGCCAGGCCGGCCCTGGCAAAGGGAGGGGGGCGGGGCAATTCCGCACAGCCTGCCTGTGTTTCAGGGCATGGGGGAAGGGAACAGCTTTGCAGATGCCTTTGCATATCTTTGGCCACCAGCTAGTGTCTTAGTTATGTGAAGGATTTGCTTCTTCCAAGTCTGGAAGGAGATGGGAGGCATCTCCCTGAATCTTTCTCTTGCTGTAGGTTTCATCTGTTTGTCTTGTTGTCAGTGAAGGAAAGCATTGAATTTATGGTGGGGGAGTGGTCTGAAGTGATTGAAGGGCCTTTTTTTTTGCTTTGGGCACAGTGGACCCTCTTGCAGTCTGGAGGTGTTTGGAGGAAAGCAGATTTTCAAAGGGTTTCCTTCCCAGGGAGTGTAAAAGGTATGTAGCATGTTAAGGGCCGACCTTTTTTGGTGTTAACACGGTGTTTCATAGCGGTGCTGTGACCCACTGCCCAGCCAGGACTGCTGAGGTACTGGGTGAGACACACCTGCCTTTGGTTTCAGCCTTCTGAATGAATGTTTTAGTTTGGTTGCTGTGGTGAAGGCTCCATCTTTGTCTCCCTTCTGGTAGTCATGTGACTGTTGGCTGTCTGAGTATCCCTTGAGTCAGAGGAGGGAGGACCAGTGTGAGAGTGTAGGATGGAGTAGGTGGCCCCAGTGTGAGCAGGAAAGTGACTTTTCTCAGCTTCCATGTGTAGTCAGCAGGGGTTCTTTGCAGCTGTGTGAGAGGGGGTTGAGGTCTGGGGTCCGGTTGTCATTTTTGATGGCTTTCATAGGTGTCTGGGGTGGAACGGGTGATACAGTGTTGCCTTCATAACACTTGCCTCTCTGGAAAGAATGGGTGCACATCAGTGTAGCTGTAAAAGTCCTTTTTTGTCTTGTGAAAGAGGGTGGGGTTTTCTTTGTTTCCGTTTTGTATATGCTTTGCTCTGTTAAAGTGTAGTGGATTGTGTATGCAGGGCCTCATTCTGGGCAGTAAGCACTGTGCCATGGCAGATGTATTTACATGTCTTCTTGGTGTATCATAGTTTAAATTGGGTTCATGCTCTGGGATCATGTCAGAGACGGGGTTCGTCTCATCAGGGTCTGTAGTATGTAGCTGACCTGCTTGTCTGTGGTCCCTGTCCTTCCCAAAGCGTTCCCTTTTCCTCTTCAGGGCAACATGCAATCAGAGGAATAGAAAGTTGTCTGTAGGCCATACCCCAGACAAGGGTTAAGATATGGAAATCATTCACGGAGCGGGATGGATCCTCAGGGAAGCCTGCCAACCTCTCCTCATGTGATGGCAGGTCACCTACTGAGAAAAGAGTGTGTCCCCAAGTGGGCCCTCTCAATGCCTGCTATGTCTCTCAGGGGTAGGAGGGTGGATAGGGGTGGGGAGGTGGTCATGTCCACTCCCAGCATCCTCTGCTGGACTGGGTTGTTCTGTTGGCCACTTTGGGTACATGGTAGAGCTGGGTGGAGGAGGAGTCGTAGTTGTTGAATCAGGGGTTGGGGTCTTGGGGTTTTGGGGTCTGCCAGAATCCCCTGGAAAGATAGGGGAGAAAGCCTCCCTTGCCGGCTTTTAGGAGATGGGCGCAGAGGTCAGAGGGGTGTCCACTAGAATGTCACCGCTAGGCCCTGAAGTAGAGATATCCTTTGACACAGAAGAAAGAGATGTAGCTTTTAAAGAAGCTCTGGGCATTCTTCTGGCCTCCAGTAGAATAGATGACATTCTTTGGAGGTCTGTCAATTACCATTACTCTAGTAGTCGTTTGTGGAATAATAAGAATGACCCTGTGCTGGCACTTCCATGCACAGTTTTATTTCCTCCTCACCGTGGTCAGTTTTACAGAAGGAAAAACTGCTATGCAGAGAAGGAGGTAACTTGCTTTCGGGTCAGACGGCAGGTGTTAGAGGCTGGAAGGAACCCAAGCTGTCCACCTGAAAATCCTGTGTTCTTAACCAGTGTGCTGTTACCCCCTCTCTTCATACTCAAATCTGAGTAAGACTAGGTCTCCAATTTTAAGAAGCGCAGGCTAATGCCTCGTCATCCTTAATAGCAAATTTCTGCAACTAGGTGAAAGTTGTTTCACAACCGATGATGAAACTCCGAATATTGGAAAGAAAAGGGAATTGTCAGATGGTATGGACTCATTTATTCATTCGTGTATGCATTCAACAAAGTGAGCACCTACTATGTACTTCATATATATTTGTATATTAAAATCACGTATGTCTGGCTGGTGTGGCTCAGTGGATTGAGTGAACTAAAGGGTTGCTGGTTCGATTCCCAGTCAGGGCACAGGCCTGGGTTGCAGGCCAGGTCCCCGGTGTGGGTGCATGAGAAGTGACCACACACTGATGTTTCTCCCCCTCTATTTCTCCCCACTTCCCCTCTAAAAATACATCAATAAAATCTTTTTTAAAAACATGTAAATTAAAGCACGTTTATTTTACATCTACCGTTGATAAATTTATTTTACTTCAATACATGTTTTCTAGGTTTGAAATTTTATGTCAAGCAACCCCCTAACTGGTCATTTAAAGGCTTTTGTTACTCAGAAGTTAGATAAGTCTGTACTAAGTACTGAGTGCTTCTTAAGGAACTCTGCCTACTTCCATGAGAGTCATCTGATTTAACTTAAAAATATATCTGAACTGGAGTGTTCCTCATTGATCACAAAGAATTGTATTAATATTTCATTTTAAAAGTACTATTAATAATAGCCTAATAGTTTGGTTCACTAATGATGACGAACTTTTAAAAGTTATTTGTAGGCGAGAAGCCAGTACACTTTTAAAAATCTGTTAAACAGGATTAGCTGAACTGTTCTTTATTGCAAAACATGAAGATAGCTTGTTTAAGGATTTATTTCAAGACTATGAAAGATGGGTTCGTCCTGTGGATCACCTGAATGACAAGATAAAAATCAAGTTTGGCCTCGCAATATCTCAGTTAGTGGATTCGGTAGGTGTGCATGTCATTCTGTATTCAATTTCATCCTCCTGTGTAGGTCAAATCGCTTGGGGGGCCGACCGTTAAGCTATTAATTCTTCTGTCCTCTCCGCGACTATAGGGACGCCCGGTGGCGGCGGCACTCTAGGGACGCAGAGTGTACGTACAAGCTTTACGAAGCTGCCGTTCCAGCTGTGACCTCAGTATATTTTTCTACGTAGCAGCTTCACAGAGATTCAAGTCTGTGCCTCAGCTCCTTGGGTGTCGGTAAGCTTGGAGAAGAATACACTGGGAAGGAGGACAGGGCGTGTCGGGGTCTGAATAGGATGGTCTGGAAAGGTGTCCCTGAGAAGCGGCCGTGGGACTACCCCGGGGAGGGCGTGTCAGGCCGGGGGACTCGCGAGTGCAAAGGCCCTGAGGCTGGCGTGTGCCTGTGTGTTTGCGGAGCAGCGAGGAGGCTTGTGTGTTTAGCGGTGAGTGACACCTGGGGAGGAGTGCAGGAGATGAGGTCAGAGAGGCAGTGGCAGGCTGGCCACTCGGAGATTTTGGCTTTGACAAAGATTTTGGCATCAGAACATGGCGGTGGCTGGAACGCCCACCCGGACTTTTGACGTATGCAAATGAACTGCATGCAAATGAACCTAGTCCCAGCATCTCCCAGAGGAAATAAAAATGGACTTTGCTCCTTCTCAGAAGAAATGTTGATGGACTTAGCATGATACATGACCGGCCTGGCGGGGAGAAAAGCAGGGCGATATAAATAGCCTGCTGAATGTGTCGCCGCGTAAACTCACTGTAAGTGCAATGTATGTTTGGAAAGATGTGGAGGAAGGTCTTGCATTGCTTCCGCTTTACTTCCATAGGCTGTCGGGACCTTGTGTCCGCCCCTGTGAGGGCTTAGAAGCCGCGTCGGGGAAGTCTGACCTTCCGCCGCACTTCCGGCACACTTTCGCCACCTTGGTCCCACCCCAAAGGACTTCCCGGTGTCCAGCGTCGCCCCGCTTCCGGTAGTCTTCCGCCGCCTTGTCTCCGCGCCCGAAGGGCTTCCCTGTCCTTGGCCCCGCCCCCTACCCCCACCCCGCGAGATCGTTCTGCGCACACGCGTGGGCCAAGTGGGCAGCGGACACTCGGCGGGGTGATAGTGGGTTTTTCCTGTGGCGTGAGGCCCTTCGTGTAGCCCTCGATTCCAGTTTTTCTGCTCCGGTTAGTACCCGCCTTCGGGCGCCGCGGGGGTGCTGGCTGCGCCGGCGTGGAGCATGGGGATGAGAACTCTCCGGCGGCCTGCTCGCAGGTCAGCGCCTCCCAAAGTGCCAGGCAGGCCCCGAGGCCCCGGCCCACCTTTAAGAAATCTCGTCGGGGCGCGCAGGTCCTGCGGCCTTAGTCTGGTGATCCGCTATTTGGGAAACGTGCTCTGGGGGCTGAGGTCGCCCCCCGCCCCCGCCTCCTTCCGCGTGCAGGACCCCAGCCCTCCCGGGAGAAGCCTCTGCCCCTCTTCACGTGTCCGCCCTCCTGGACTCCGTGGTCGGGATACTGGCTTGGCTTTCGAGCGGCTGCGATTCCTTTTTTTGAGCTTCGGCCGTTTGTCTCTTGCCCGTGAGGCGTCTGACTCAGTGTTTTCTGCTGAAGCTTCCTGCTCCGCCTGGACGCCCCGTTCTTTCTCCTTCCCCAGTTCTTCCTCTTGGACCTGCAGGGTCTCATCCCTCTTTCTGCCTCTACCGTGTCTCATTTGGGCTCCTTTTCTGTGTTGGTTTTTTTCAAAAAAGGGCTTTTTCGATTTTCCCCTCCAGCCCCGGTGCCTCGATTTCCACCTGTGTCAAGTCGCGTGTGCGTCCCTCACCTGACCACCAGGCGGCGGTGTCGCAGCGGCTACAGAGCCTGCTGCGCTCAGTAGCTGCGCCGCAGAGTCAGCCAAAGAAGGGGGTGGACGGAACGGTTTTAAGTCGTGGAAATGCTTTTTCAGTTGTAACTTTCGTTTTAGTAAGGATCTTACTTTCTTTTGACAGGAGCCGTAAAGTTCAGAAAACACGGTAAGTCACGCACACGTCCGTAAGGTATCGCCTGACAGAGGGTCTGGTACTCAGCTCACGGACCTGCGTGAGAAAACCGGAGTGGGAAGAAATGATCGGTTCCCTGCTACACACTGGACTCTGGGTGCCAGGATGTGTTTTATGCAGGAGTTACTTTCAGTGGACGGGAGTCATGGGTATATTTTTCCTTTGCGGTCTCGAAGATATGACTCCAGGACCACTCTATTTTCTCCAGGAGGTAAAATAGGAATTGTATAATCTGTCTCAAAAGTATTTTTAAGTGCTTGACTTTTCTGGGGGGGGCGGGAATCAAGACACTTTTTTTATAGTTCATGCTCTCTTGTGTTTTGATGTAATTATGGTCACCAGGTTGATCGCGTGCAGCACGAGAGAACGAGAGAGGGACGCGAGGGTAGAGCCTGTCAGGGTTCCTGCTGACTCTCTTGGCCCAGTGGTGCAAGCACCCAGAAGGGAGTCTCGGTTTCTCACCGCTTGTGTTTTGCAGGTCGCTTGTACCAGGTTGAATACGCCATGGAGGCCATCGGATGTGCGGGCACCTGTCTGGGAATTTTAGCGAACGACGGTGTTTGGCTTGCAGCAGAGCGACGCAACATCCACAAGCTGCTTGATGAAGTTTTTTTCTCTGAAAAAATTTATAAACTCAATGAGTGAGTGAGCTCACAGGGGAGAGGGTTTCAATACCTCACGTGCTCACATACGTAGGATCTCACGTATTTCGGGAGGGCTGGCCCGTGTGCCATAGTAAACGTGAAGCGAACGCTTGTTATTGTGCCTTTACTGCTGGAAATTTTTGATTTTTACTTGAAACTTCCTTGAGGCTTAGGACGATGCGTTAGTCTTTTGACGTGCAGGGCCAAGCCCTAGGTGGAGAAACTATTTTATACCGTTCGGAGTACAGGCGTGGTAGGTGTGCAGACCTGGGTTAAGTCTGTGTGGCCTCGCGCCCGTTGCTTTCCTTCTCTGGGCTTCGGTGCCGCCTCGAGTGCTGGTGGCCGTTTAATGAACTAGAGTAAAATGAGTGAAATACACTAGTGCAGGGTCTGACACGTAGCAGGCTCCGCAAGTGTTCAAAAAGGCTACTCGGGAATTCTGTGGAAGTGTCCTGAATCTTACCCCTGGAGGTCTGGGAACAGTTTAGATGAGCCCTGTCAGTTTCATGTCGTTGGGCGTGCAGGATTCCTAGCTGGCGGGGCACTGGGCTTGCCTGTCAGAGACTTCCCCCCTGAGTGGGGGACGAGGCGGGTGCCAGTTATAGGGCCTTTGGATGCGTGTCCAAGGAAGAGTCATCCCTCCAGAGTCACCGCCGGGCCACGGGCCACTCGGCAGCTGGCAGGCTTGCGGAGGTGTAGTGACAGCAGGTGACAGAGGGTGTCAGCTCTAGGGGAGCCAGCGCAGCCCTCGGGGAATGGCAGCAAAGAAAGGAAAGGCGCCTTTCCTGGGAGCCTAGCCCCTGAGCCCCTTCCCTCCGCCCCAGCCAGCCAGGCGTTTGGAGGTGAGAATACCGATCACCCAGGAGTGGGGGTAGTTTTTCTTCCTCTCTGGCAAAACCTCTGTCTTGCTTCTGGACCCTCTCGGGACTTGCTTTAGCTTCCTAGTGCTCCTTCTCTCGCCCTGTTCGGCACAGTGGTGCTAAATACACCTATCGAAGAACTGGAGGGGGCGCTGTGTATCTTTCATGTTAAATGGCGTCAGGTTTGTCCTGCAAAGATAACCCTTCTGTAGTTTCTGTCTGTTCAGAAGAAAACCAGAGCATTGAAGCAAGCGTGGTAAACTTACCATGGAACTTGGGACTTTGCAAATACTTCTTAAAGGCCCTCTCAGACACCTGCTCTGCTTACAGAAACATGAATACATTTTTTTCCTCCAGGGGCATGGCTTGCAGTGTGGCCGGCATAACTTCTGACGCTAACGTTCTGACCAATGAACTGAGGCTCATTGCCCAAAGGTATGGTCAGAGAGAGTGTGACTGATGACCTATAAGTTAGTTTGTTTGATATCTCTAAGGAGAACTCGTTTTTGCCAAGACGAGAGTCATTGCAGATTTATTAATTGAAAACTGTTTTTTTTTTAACCCGAACTTATAAAATGTTATGGTAATAAGATTGTTAGGATGTTGACATTCCCCTGCTCCCCTTTCAAATGACAGGTGACTGTTAATGTCCCCATGGCGCAGGTTTATGTTCAGAATATGTTTTGCTTAGATTTTTGTGTTTTAGGAAAAAATGATGACTATGCCAGTGTTTTCATCCTAGGTCTTTATTTATTACAGTATCGGGAGCCAATTCCTTGTGAGCAGTTGGTGACAGCACTCTGTGATATCAAACAAGCGTACGCACAGTTTGGAGGTAGGAAATTTGGGGCATATTTATTCCATAAAGGGAAAACATTTTCTAAGTAATAATTTTTTTATGAGATGATAAAACGAAATTGAAAAGTAAGTAAAAACTTTTTGTACATTTCTGCTTCATGGTTTCCATGATATGTATTATCATATGTTTTATTAATAGACCATCGAGAGGTAGAAATAGCACTTTTAAATCTGGAAACCGATTGCTTTTTACCTAATAATTAAACTCAGCACTGAGTAGCGGTCCTCTGTGCCTTAATTCTATCTCCTGGCTGTGCCCATCTCCCGGAAGCAAGTGGACGTTTTGGTGGGCCTTAGTCTGTGGTGGCCAGAACAGAGCCACTTACGAATGCTTAGCTTCACAGAAAGGTGCTTCAGCTACGTTCAGGGAGCTCAAGTGACTGTAGCGATACTGCATTTGGGCGGCTGATGTGCTTGACGGTCCTCTTTCTTGGTTAAAGGGAAAAACGTCCCTTTGGCGTCTCGCTGCTGTCCATTGGCTGGGATAAGCGTTACGGCTTTCAGCTCTATCAGAGCGACCCAAGTGGAAATTACGGGGGATGGAAGGCCGCATGCATTGGAAATAACAGCACCGTGAGTATTTCTGTGTTGCTGTAAAACCTAGCAATAGGTACCTAACGTGATTTTGCAACGGCGATGAATGTAAGCGGTATTTTAAGATAGCTGCAACAACTTTAGCATCTGTGATTGCTATTGGTGATGCAGTCGCAGGTTCTGCTAATACCACTGGGGTTTATTGCCTACGTGTGTAACGAAAGGAAATACTAATTTTCAAAGGCAAGTTGTTGAAATAAGATACAGTTTTTTTCATATCCTGGTTGATAATCCCCTTGAATTCTATCACAAAGTCTTGGAGGTCTGAGGCCCCGGGTTAAAGATTCCATTCACAGAGCATCGACACTCCCCCTCCACCCCATCCCATGTCCCCCCACCCCCCAGCATAATTGCTTACAGTGGTTACATGCTAATAATAATTCAGGCATCAGTCTTCTGCCCAGTCCACGTTCCTGAAAAATGCAGACATTTAAAGCACGTTCTTTTTGATGATTATTTCTGCTTCGTAGGCAGCTGCGTCTATGTTAAAACAAGACTACAAAGAAGGGGAAATGACCCTGAAGTCAGCACTTGCTTTAGCTACCAAAGTCCTCGACAAGACCATGGACATGAGCAAGCTCTCTGCTGAAAAGGGTAGGTTATGTCCCCTCCTCTGATTCGGTCAGTTTCCTGGACTGTGTCGGAGAGGTTCCTACGAGGAAATTGCGGTTTCTTCTGGTCAGCACAGCTTACAGCGGGTTGGCTCGGGCACTTGGCTCGTGTGACTTTTTCCAAGGAAGGGACAAAACAGCAGCTTAGAAGGTTGGAATGGGTCAGGAGAAGAAAGATCGTTGACGCAAAAACATGAATAAAAGTATCCGTGAATCATATGAAGCACAAAACACGAAGGGGTGGTGAGCGAAGGCTGACGAGGGGGGAGAGGCTGAACGGGTTGCCTGTGCGTGCCGAGTGCGCCCCGTAACGCAGCCGTGTGTGTGTGTGTGTGTGTGTGTGTGTTTGCCCCCAGTGGAAATTGCCACGCCGACCAGAGAGAATGGAAAGACGGTCATCGGAGTCCTTGGACAGAAGGAAGTGGAACAGCTGATCAGAAAACACGAGGAAGAAGCAGCTAAGGCTGAGTGTGAGAAGAAAGAAAAAGAACAAAAAGAAAAGGATAAATGGAAGACAGAATTGGGGGTTTTATAATTCTTTTGAGCCTCATTTCAGCCGCCCTCTTCCACAGTGAGCACATGTTGGCTTTTGAACCCGGACGGTGGGAAAGAGGGATGGTAGCATCTGATCGGGCCCTCGTCTTTCTGTAAGTTGAGCGGTGACTGCTCTTCATGGACCTTTTTACCCCCCTCCCCCCTTTTCTGGAAATAAAACTCGGTAAGAATGGAAACGGTGAAGGAGAATTGTCTGTAGCAGTCACTGTTGTTCACCGGGATTAGTGGGTCTGTGATCCTTCATGCTTCAGTGTCCTGGGGCAGCCCTGGAGGTGCCGGGACACAAGAGGCTAAAGTTGGTGGGTGTGAGTGTCATCAGCAGGGAAAGATGGGACTTGTGCCCTGAAGGCCTCCCTTGCTGTGTCCCTACCGTCTTGGAGAACCCGTGGCCCTCGGCCTCTGTGGGAATCACATTCTTGTACCCGTTGCTAGCCATTGATATCGATGGCTCTTCCTAGGACCGGAAGTGTGTGCGTGCACATGTATACACATACGTGTTCACACAAACCGCTCCGATAAAACGTGAAAGGCCCGTTTACAGTGTAAGCCCTGCACCCGCTACAGTAATCGGTCATCAGTGCTTCTGAGCACCTCTGGATCCCTCAGATCCCATTTCTCTCTCCCCCTCTACTCCCGAGAGAGAACTCGAGTTTACCTTTCCCCTTACCTATGGTTCTTACAATGCGTTTGTCTGTTCCTCTGCCCCAGGTGGTACATCCCTCGGGGTAGCCGGGTGTGCCCTCTCTCCGTCTCCAGCGGTTGGTTTAAGAACGACCGTGGGCTGAGCCAACCCAGACCAGACAGGTGGGGGGAAGACAGCTGCGGACGCCGTGGCAGGCCCACGGCAGGCGCGTGGCAGGTCCTGTGCAGGAGAGATTATGGCCACAGAGGAAAAGGGGCCGCAGACGAGAGCTGTCGGTCTTGGCTGAGGGGGGGCGGTGGGCTCTGCTTAGGTTTGCTGCCACTTCCTTTGAGGCCTCCCACACTTGTCCCCTCCAGCTCTCCTCAGAGCACATTGAACCCTTCCGTCGGTTCCCCATCCCAGAACTTCACAGATCTGCTGCGCAGTGAGTGAAGCTTAAGCTTCAGGACCCCTCACTTCCGAGGCCTGGGAAGGGACCCTCACAATGTGTTCCGTGCTCGTGCTTTTTGTAAAGTCCGCAAAAGTAAGGTCTTTTACCTGCAATTAATAAGCGCTACTGTCTGTTTCTGCAGCGGAACATACTTGTTCGCAGATACTTCCATGTGTAGTGAGGTTATTGTTACTCACCTCAGGGTCGAAATGGCTCTCGGGACGTGTTCCTCACCCACCCGCTGAGCCTGCATACCCAGTATAGTGACAGGAAGGCATAGGAACAGAAGTTGTCACCATCGTTGGAAGTTCCCGGACAGTGGGAGAGGAACAGGGCTTGACATGAGCCAAGTCAGAAGCTCGTCTGTGGCAAACTTCATCCCTAAGGTGTGTGCCGTTGCCATCTGGGGATTCAGGTCTCATGATGCCAGAAACGCCAGGGGATGCCTTACGGGTATGTCAGCTCATCGAACCACTGTGGTGATTTGGTGAGGTTTCTCATTCTGATTTTCAATTTGATACCCAATTTTGTATTTGTACTGTCGTATTCTTTTGCTTTAAGAGGACACCCCCCCACCCCGCTACACACACACACACAAATAGTATCTTCTATATAAACCCGAATCAGCCCCTGCTTTCCCTCGTCCTGAGAATAAAGTCCAGTTTCTTCATTCTGACCTGCAACTCACCACTTCCTTGTTGCTGATGCTCTGTCCTGGACCCCCCACCCCTCTGGACCGCCCTCTGTCTGTCCCTCACCCTCTCTGGAATGCTCTCCTCTCTGCACTCTGTCCCGCCCCCGAAGAACTACCCCATCCTCTTCCCTGTCCCCGTGGGACTTCAGGGTCCTCTATCCTGCTCCCGAAGGTCTTACACATCCTCCACCCCACTTCCGATAGGCTGCCGGCACCTCGGCTCCGCCCCTGGAGGACTTAGAAGCCGCTTCCGGGAAATCTGACATTCCCCCGCACTTCCGGGACACTTCCACCATCTTGTTCGCACCCTTGAAGGTCTCACGCAACCAAGGCACAACCCCTGAAGGTCTATGCACCCTGTCCCGCTTCCGGTAGGCCCGCCATCTTGGTCCCACCCCAAAGGTCTTCCGGGTGTTTGGCCTAGACCCGCTTCTGGGAGTCTTCCGCCACCCTGTTTCCACCCCCAAAAAACTACCGCGTCCTCTTCCCTGTCCCCGTGGGACTTCGGGGTCCTCTGTCCTGCTCCTGAAGGTCTTACACATCCTCCGATAGGGTTTCGGCACCTCATCCCCGCCCCTGGAGAACTTAGAAGCCGCTTCCCTGAAGTCTGACCTTCCGCCGCACTTCCTGGACACTTCCGCCCTCCCGGTCCCACCCCAAAGGGCTTCCGGGTGACATCCGCTTCCGGCATACCCCACCATCTTGTTCCAGCCCTAGAAGGTCACAAGCAGCTGATGCCCAACCCCCAAAGGTCTACGCACCCTGTCCTGCTTCCGTTAGGCCCGCCATCTTGGTCCCTCCCCGAAGGTCTTCCGGGTGTTCAGCCTCACCCCGCTTCCGGTAGTCTTCCGCCACCTTGTCCCCGCCCCCGAAGAACTGCCGCGTCCTCTTCCCTGTCCCCGTGGGACTTCGGGGTCCTCTATCCTGCTCCCGAAGGTCTTACACAGCCTCTGCCCCGCTTCCGATAGGCTTCTGGCACCTCGTCCCCGCCCCTGGAGGACTTAGAAGCCGCTTCCGGGAAATCTGACCTTCCCCCGCACTTCCGGGACACTTCCGCCATCTTGCTCGCACCCTTGAAGGTCTCACGCAACCGAGGCACAACCCCCAAAGGTCTACGCACCCTGTCCCGCTTCCGGTAGGCCCGCCATCTTGGTCCCTCCCCGAAGGTCTTCCGGGTGTTCAGCCTCGCCCCGCTTCCGGGAGTCTTCCGCCATCCTGTTCCCGCCCCCGAAGAACTACCGCGTCCTCTTCCCTGTCCCCGTGGGACTTCGGGGTCCTCTGTCCTGCTCCCGAAGGTCTTACACATCCTCCGCCCCGCTGCCGATAGTGTTCTGGCACCTCATCCCCGCCCCTTGAGGACTTAGGAGCCGCTTCCAGGAAGTCTGACCTTCCGCCGCACTTCCTGGACATTTCCGCCCTCCTGGTCCCACCCCAAAGGACTTTCGGGTGACTTCTGCTTCGGGCATACCCGCCATCTTGTTCCCGCCCTAGAAGGTCTCATGCAGCCGAGGCGCAACCCCCGAAGGTCTATGCACCCTGTCCTGCTTCCGGTAGGCCCGCCATCTTGGTCCCTCCACGAAGGTCTTCCGGGTGTTCAGCCTCGCCCCGCTTCCGGTAGTCTTCCGCCACCTTGTCCCTGCCCCTGGAGGACTTAGAAGCCGCTTCCGGGAAGTCTGACCTTCCGGGGCACTTCCGCCATCTTGTTCCCGCACACTGACTGCTGCTTCCAGCAGGCCCGCCATCTTGTTCAACCCCTCTTTCCCCCCACACATCTGTTCCCTCTGCTCTCCACCAGGCTGCAAAGTAGGCAGGGAACCAGCAGTGTCCCCATCAGAAATGAGAAACCGGGAGCCACTCAGCCCTGATGCCAAAATCTGCGTTTCCACGGAATCCCCAGTGATTTGCAACCATGTCTGAGACCCGCTGTCAAGGAGCAAGAAGGGTGGGGTGCTCAGATCCTGAGACTCATCTGAGCAGGATGAGCCTCTCAGTGACCACGGAGGCAATGTGACAGAACCCCTGGGCTGCTCCAATTGAAAACAAACCCACGGGCTCTTTAGTCAGGGGCCCGATTGCCCGCCACCAAAATGATAACTCTCAATACCAGAATTTAGTGAAAAGAAAAAGAATTGTTTATTTAACAGTTATGTAGATTTAGATTACTTGCGGATTTCTGCTGCGGATTTCTTATGTTCTTTAAAACACCCATAAACACATATCCTTGCCTCCCCCCTACCAAACCAGGCTAGTTTTAGAAAAGTTAGAGAAACTGTTTCCCTACTTCCCAAACACAGTTCAGCTTTGGCAGCAGCTGCCAATCACTCAATTCTGATTGTGGAGGTCTTTTCTGTGCTGTGGTGCCCTCCAGCTCTTAATGCAGAACCGCCTGGATTCTCAGCCTCCTTGGAAACTGCCTTCTTCCTATAAACCGCGTGGATCTCCTCTCTTCAAAACCGCATGGTGAGAGCCTCTTAAAGCAGCCTGGAGACCCCTTCTCTAAGCCACATTGAGAACTTAGCTTCTTTATTCCGCATGGAGAAGGCCCCTTCACCAAGCCACGCGCTCACGCGCGCGCAAGAGAGAGAGAGACACAGAGAGAGAGAGAGAGAGAGAGAGAGAGCTAAAATGTCCGCAGCGGCTTATATATCCCTGACTGCGTCCTCTGATGCAGTGGGCATAGGGTGACGTGTTTCAGCTCCTGGCGCTGTATTGTGCGGGAGGGGTCATAGGGGGAACAATGCTGCCAGCCCAGCACTGACCCCTTTTCTAGGCACCTGTCCCACTTGCACACTGGATTGGTGCTCCTCTAGCTGCTTTCCTGGCCATTGTTCCCAGTGTGGGTGGGTGGGTGGGTGGGTCTGTGGACATTCAAGGACCTTGGGGTCGTTTTAAACAAGCAGACTGTGCTGAGACTATCAGTTTCTGCCTCTGCCTCAACCTCCATTGGTTTGTATAGTCAGAAGCAATGAGGCTTGATTTTCCCAGGTGCTGGGACTGTGTTCTGAGAGGCTGGTGCGATGCTGGGATCACTGCCCAAGTGTCCCTACTGAGTTTTTAAAACGTGTGGGTGTGCTTTCTCCTGGTGTGCTGCTGTTGCCAGTGCCACCACACTGTGCCTTTTCTGGTATTGCTCTGCTCCTCCTAGTTCTGGGGGTGAGTGTTTCTTCTTTCTATGTTAGTTTGTCGGACTTCCATGCAGCTCGATATTGTGCGACTTTTGGTTGTCTCTAATTTTGAGGTTGTTGTATTCTTTCTTTGTTGTGGAGGGAGATGCAGCGTCTGTCTAGGCATCCATCTTGGCTGGAAGTCCCTATGGTGTTTTTTCATGGGTCTATGGAGCAGTTCAGGAATTTGCTTGTCATTGGTTTGTAGGGGCCATGCTCACGTTCTCATCAGTGTCTGAAGTATGGAGTCGGTCTGCTTGTTTTAAGTCCCTGTGTTTTAGAAATGATTGCCTTTTCCTTTTTAGAGCAGCATGTGATAAAAGGAACAGAAAGGTGTCTGTAGGCCATATCCCAGGGAAGGGTGAAGAAATGGAAGTCATGTAGGAAGCAGGGAGGGATCCTCAGGAGCCTTGCCCAAGTCTTCGAGTGTCACGGCAGGTCAGCTACCGAGAAAGGTGTGTGTCCCCGAGTGGGGCCTTCCATGTGTGCCATCTGTCTCATGGGTAGGAGGGCAGATAGGGATGGGGAGGTAGTCCTGTCTCTTGTCAGTATTCCCTGATGGAGTGGGTTGTTGAGTTGGCCACTTTGGGTATGTGGTGGAGCAGGGTGGAGGAGAAGTCATCATTGTCTACTGAGGGGTTGGGTGCTTGGGGTGTTGGGGTCCAGTAGATTTTCCTGTGAATATAGGGGAGGCAGCCTCCCTTGCCTACTTTTGGGAGATGGGTGTGGAAGTTAGAATGGGTGTCCATTGGAATGTCACTGCCAGTTACCCAAGTGGATCTATTCTTTGGCATAGAAGAGATGTGTCTTTTCAGAATCTCTGGCTATTGTTCTGGCCTCCAAGTAGAGTCGATGGCATCGGAGTAGGGTGCCATCACCGTTATTCCGACAGTCAGGGTATGTCCCGTTGTCCCCTACGTTGTGTGGAGGTCCATCTGTATTGTACTGCAGAAGAAAATGAGCCTCTTTGTTGTGAGACTTTTGAGTGTCCAAGTTGTCCTAGTCGAGAGTAGTGAATTCCAGCTGTGATAGAGTGGGGTCGGGGTGGGAATGGAGGGCATCTCTGTTTCTTGGCTGGTGTCCTCTTGAGAAAAGAAAAGAAGAGAAAAGGCAAGGCAGGGGGAGGGGAGGAGGAGGGGGAGGGAAGAGAAGGTGAGAGAAGGAATGGTCCAGGAGAAAGAGAAACAAAGATAAGAGAGTTCTGGGCTCTGAGAGGATCCCCGTGTCCTTATTCCAGGAGTCAGCTAGCGGGATGTAGGGTGTCCCTTGGGTTTTTCAGCATAAAGCTATTGGATATCTGTGGTGAGAGGAGAGAGAATGAAGGCGAGTTGCTTGTTGTATTTGGAAGTGTCCCCCTGGATCACCTGAGGGGGTGGACAGAGGTTCACGGGTGTCCCGTCGCTCCCCTGTGAAAAGCAGTGTATGTGTCTGGTGACACGATGCTGTGGTCAGGCTGCAGAGATTCGCCGTATCCATGTTTTTTCCAGAGAGCAGGGATAGTTTTAGATGAAGGTGGATCATTTCTATCCATGTCAGTGTTTTTCTCTGTGTGGCTACTTTCCTGGAAGGAGCAGGAGAAGGAGGGAGAGGGGGAATGGTAGAAGTTTTATGAGAAGTGTGATGCAAGGAACGTAGGTTGATACGCTGCTCTTGCACTGAACCGGAGAGGTTTGTAGTGTTTTAAAACATCTGCCCCCTAGATGTCTTTGGCTTGCTCCACTTTAGCTTTTGTGGGTCTATTTTAGGAAAATGGAGGATGCTCTTAAAGAGGAGCGATCAAGGCATCTGTGTAAAAGCATTCCTGGTGAGAGGTGGGCTGGGATAGTAGGCTAACCTGTTTTAGAAGGATCTCCTCTACGATGGTACTTGTTGTCTGAGGGCATGGCCTGGAGAGAAACAGTGAGAGGAGAGGAAGGTTCTGGCAGTAGTTGAGAAACGGGCCGAGTTTTACCGTGACCCTGTTTTCCATGCTGTGTCGTAGAGGCAGGTATTTGTCATTTTAGGTGTAGAATTGACAGACTTTTGTAAGAAAAAAGGAAAAGCGATGAGTCCCAAAGCAGTGAAAAATAATTAGGAGTCAAGGGCAAATGTCATTAGAGGGTCTGTAAGTCAGAATGGACTGTATTAGCCTGTTGACCAATGAGGAAAGGGGCTTTCCACAGCTTAACTCTGATATCTTCTGAGGACCCAGGATATCGGAGATGAAAGGAGGGGAGGTCGTTGTCACCAAGGTCCTGGAGATGGGAAAATGTAATTGGACAGCCCAGCCGACCAGAAGGAGAAAAGTGAAAGGAGAATCGGTGGCAGACCTATCACCGGAGCAACGTGAGTTAATTTTCACCTTGAGGGAAGTTAGGTCATCCTGTGTGATTGCCACTGCGGAGTATCCAGCATGAAACACGGAGAAGGAGGGGGAGAGGGGAGGTGGGCAGCTTTAGATGCTATTAGGGACAGAAGCAGCCAGCTGCATCTCTTCATTAGGTAAGTAGGCTTGGCTTTTTTGGCTGTGGGAAGGGCTGCAGATCTGTGAATATACAACTGCCTCACTGACCGGTGAAGTCATTCCTGAAGGTGGAAGAGAACTTTCAGTAGGCTGTTATAGACTCTTGTAGAATTTCCTTCCTTGAGAAGCATGTGCAGGGGATTTAAAGGCATCATGAATCCTGAGCGGCTGAGAATGTATTTTCTGTGGTAAGAAAAAGGTGAATCGCAGAGATATCGGAAGGGCTCTTTGCAAAGTATGGGAGCCCAGTGGGAGGTGTTAGAGATTTAGAACCTTGTGAGCCTTGTCAGCCAAGGAACAGGTGTTGTGCAATTACGCCAGACTGTGGAAAGTGATGATGGAAGGTCTGTGACACCCGCACAGCCTACCCAAGCCTGGTTTTAGACTGTTGGGAAGCAGGAGAGTTGGAAGCTTAGCTCAGTAGTTCAGGAAGCAGAGGACATGTCATCGTTCTGCCAGGCATGACTGTGGCCATTTGGCAGTGGCAGTGTCACAGAATGGGGGTGTCCAAAAATCTGCAGAGACTGTGGGTTGTGAGATTGGGAAAGGAGACTCCTAGGAAGGTGTCTTCCCACGTGTTTGGGTGTGGGCTAGTGTCCTTGTTGTGCAAATCACTTTGGTTTTTCCAAGTCCAAGGCAATGGGAGGGGGTCGGGAACCAGGAACGGTGTAGAAGAGCACTCACAGTGTGTTGAAGGTTCTGTGAATGGTCATAACGGGTTATCATGTCCACTGCGTCCAAGGTGCAGTCAGGGATTTAGTAAGTGGCAGACGTTTTAGGGACAGAACATCATGTGGCTTGGAGGTGAGAACACCATGCAGATTTAAAGGAAAGGGAGAATTCTGTGCAGTTGACAAGAAGGCTGGGAACTGCACGTGTTTCTGGACGAAAAGCTGGAGGGCAGCCCAACATAGGGAATGTGTCCCCAATCAGGGTCGAAGGATTTGGAGATGCCGGTCAAGTTAAACTGTGTCTAGAAAGTAGAGTAAACTGTATGTGTGACTTTTTAAAGAGGAGTCTGGTTTCATAGGGGAGACCAGACTGTGTTTGAGGGTGTTTTTAGGGAAAATAAGATATAAATGCAGAAATTTTGCAAATCATGGAACTGTCTATAACTATGAAAGAAGGAAAATTTTTAATTGTCACTAAAGTGTGGTTTGGAGAGGTATGCTTCTGGTGGTGGGCCATCGGGCACATAAGAACTGCACAGCTTGTGGGATATGTTTCCATCGTAGAAACCCGTGGGTTTTGTTACAACAGAAAAAACCATGGCCTTCTTCATGTTTCTGTTAATCTATGCATTTCTTCTTTGTTGCTGGTTATTCCACTCTTAAAAAAAAGTGTCTGATGTATGAAGGGAGGCGTGGGATAGTTCTTGGTGCCCTTGTCTGGTGAGTGTGGGTATAGGGGGCTGGGTTCCATTTGTAGCTGAGAAGAAAGCCTAGGGTCATTGAGTTTGTGGATGGTGTTCTCTAGGGTCAGAGGATCCTTTGGGCCCTTTGGGGGAACATGAAGCTGTTAGGGTAGCCCTGCTGTGAGAAATCACCTAGAGACTGCTGTGGGAACAGATCACCGGTTTATTGAGGGAGCCAAGGAAGGGGTAAGGGTGTTCAGGGGAAAGGAAATTCTCCGTACTGAATGAACGTCTCTTAGGAGCCAGGGAGATGGGTGTCGGAGGCGGTGGGGGTAGCTTCTGGTCCTCCTGGTGGGCCCATAGGAATCGCCATGGTCGGTCCTGTCTTCAGGCAGCTATTTTTTAGCCCTTTCGGTAAGGGGGAGTTTGCTTATTGATATGTTTAGTGTTAGTCGGATATTAACATCTCATGGGTTTCCCCCTCCCACAGCAGCTTAGTTAACATTTTGGGCTAAGTCCATGAGAATTTCCTTTTGGAAAGTTTCAGTCTCTTCACCTATGTTTTGGGAAATGCTAGATGCAGGGTCTGTTTGATCACCAAAGTTCAGGTGTCCGTGACCTGACAGAACATCATTTCCAGTTGCCTCCTCTCAAGGACCCAGAAACGGAATGAAGTGATTTGTGTATATCGATCGAGTCCTCAGGTTCAACTCTCCTAGGAAGAGTAAATTTTGTTTAGGACCAGGGAAGAAATGTTCGCAGGGAAGCCTGCCACAGAGCACTCACCCTGGACCCGGTGGCCATCCAGTGACGGGGTCCTCTGGTGAATGTTGCAGGCCGGTATGGTGTACGTCGCCATTTTTGTCACAGCAGGTTTTTTGTTTCCGAAAAAATGAAGGGTGTTCTGGGCTTTAGGCATGTTTCCCAGTTTAGAGAATAAAGTTAGGTATGAGGTATCAGGAAGTCTGTTAGTATGCATGGAACGTTTGATTCGTGAAGGGGAGCAACAAGGGTAGGGTGGGCAAAGCTCAGGGTGGGAAGCTTGCAGTAGGTCGGCCGGGTTGCCCGTGGCGTTCCAGAGCCCTGGAGTCCACGAGTGCCAGTCCTTTGTTTTGAGGAGGGGCGTATTTGGGGGTGGGTAGGGGTGAGGGAGTTGAATTTGTACGGAGAGGGAGAGGTGTCTGCATTACAGGACCTTGGTCACGGATCCTTAGAAGTGTGAGTGGGTTTTCTCCAAGGCCCTATCTGAGGTTTTCCATGTATTTTGCCCTGGAATGTGAATATGTTCTGAAATGGTCTCCTCAGGTATTATGGAAGGATGCTTAAGAGTTTCAAGAATTTTTGTTTCTGCGGTCATTTCTGTTGTTGAAGCTGGAAGAGCAGGCAGTAGGAGGGGAGAGGGCCCGGGAGGGTGGAACTAGGGTCGTAGGCACGAGTTTTCTATTACATTCGTTCCCTATGAGGTGAGTGGTGGTCTCCAAAAGTCCTTGGAGTCTGCCGGTTGGGGGATGGGGAAAAGGAAACAGCTTTGAGGAAGTGTTTTAAGGTACCTTTGCATGACAATGGCCAGTTGCTAGTTTCTGAGTTCTGCCAATCACTCAGGTTCTCCCAAGGCCCCCAGGCGATGGATGGAGCTTTGAGCATGGGAACGGTGCAGAAAGAGCCTAGAGCCTGCGCAAAGTTCTGTGAGTGGTCAGAACTCGTTACCACGCCCATCGCGTTACAGGACGCAGTCAGGGATTCAAGAAAAGGGGGCAAAATTTTAGAGGGTGGATGAGATCCACGGAGTGTATCGGGAGTGCAGAGAAGTTGATGGTGCTCTGATAGGGCCAAGCACACGTTTTCCTGGATTGTTATAAGGAGAGAGAGGACATCATCCAGGAGATCCCAAAGGAGAGAGGTGACCGATCTGGGATGGGGAACTTCTGGGCCTGTTTTTGGCTTGGGGATCAAGGGATGTGCTGGGTCCTGTGGGGGAAGAGGGCTAGTGAGCTGAAGTGCCTAATGCCTCCCCCAGGTTGGGATACTGAAGGTAAAGACCCGTTTTCCTCAACACTAGTTGGGTTTTACACCAAGGGCCCACGTGAAAGAATCTGGTTTTACTCTGTCACCATTGTGACGATGACGTATGTGGCTCGTGGAGCCTGTAGTCAGGTGTGCTCTGTGTCAGTTTCAGTGCAGCGGATGTCCATGCGACGTGTGTCGTTCCTACCTTCTTTAGGACAGCCGTGTTTGTTAGTACTGTGTCACCGTGGAAAAGCTGGTCTGCTTTTGAGTGGAGAAGTGAGAGGTGCCGTTTCCCCCTGGGATAGAGGGGAGGCGGGGGCTTTGTCTTTCCCAGACAGTGGACAGAGTCACGCTGTGTTGGTTGTTTGTGGTCACTCTTGTGCTGCCTTGTCTGTGTCGTGGTGCTGTTGAGGTGTTCGTTCACAACTGTGGGTTTGTTACCCGTGTCTCTTTGTCTGTGTCCTTTCCTCCCTCCCTCTGTCCCTGTGTGCTTCTTTCTCTCTGTGTTTGCAGTGTATGTGGAGTTCCTGTGTTTAATGGTTGTTGCCTCTTCCTGAAACGTATGGCCCTGGTGTGCGCTGCAGTGTGTGGTGGCTGATGCCGGGCACTTGTGTACTTTTAGGAAGCAGTTTGTTGGCTGTGGAGTGGCCGTAGGTATGTGCCCATTGGGAAACTAAGTGCTGTATTTTCTGGGGCTGGCTGTGTGCCGGGGAGCACCCCCCCCCAGTGAGAATGGGTGGGGTCTTGGGGGGCCAGCTGTGTAATTAGATCTCTGTCTTTTACTAGGGCGTGGCTCCAGCTCTAAGATCTGAGGACTGGAAAAGCACCCTCTGAAGGGTTGTGGGAACCGGTCCAGCGGCACAGCTGTTCATCGTCTGGGGAGTGGACATCTGGATACCTTTGGGATGCCATAGCACTCCTGGTCCCTGCAGGGATCCCGTAGCTGCTGCTTGTGAGTCGCAGTCAGTCGTGTGGAGTAGGGCAGCTGCAACAGAGGCCCTGTATGTCCTTTCAAGCTCATCCTGAAAGGAGGACTATGGTTGGGGTAGTGGTGTGAGGGTGGCACTTGTAGACAGATGGATGGTCACCTTCCCCCACTTGTTGCCATTTTGGGTTCCTTGGAAGTGCATCTGCTCTGCAGTGCTGCTGGCTTCAGGCAGGCAGATGTCCCAGTCTCCGTTCTGTGCGATGGGACCCCCGGTGCCTTGGGGAAAGAGGGCCCTTAGCTGAAGGGCTTCTTGGGAGTTGGAATGAGCGGCCTGGGCCACTTGCCTTCCTATCGGGGCCCTTTGAGTCTAGTGTTGGGTTACATTGATTCTCTGCCCTCCTGTGATGGGTCTGTGGGGTCCAACCTCTGTCACTCCTGCACCATGAGCTTCTCATCTGCCAAGTGTGCCCCTTAGTTGTTTGGGGCTGAGTCCAGCAGTCTTGGGTTATTCCCTGGAGGCAGCTTGAGTTTTGGCCTTGATCAGAGAAGCCTGGTTGGCAGAGGAAGAGGAGAGTGAGCTCAAAGAGACACTGCGGAGACCCTGATACGAACAGGGACCTGAAGGGAGGTCACATGATTCTTGACCGGGTGTCCAGCATCTCAGAGCTGAGGAGGCTGGAATGGCTGGCTGTATGTGGAACTGCCATTGTGGTTTGTCTCTGAGGGTTCTGGAGGATGGCCTGTTTTGGGAGCTGAGGGCCACTTGCAGTTGGATCACCCTTTGCACACTCTTTAAGATGCCTTTCTCTACCTTGCATGTGGTCCCTTTATTGCCCTGTGGTCCTGACGGGGTGAAGGGGTCGTGGGTGTGTGGATGGTGCCAGGAACGTGCCTTTGACTCATCCCGGCATGCCGGAGGCTTGACCGCATCTGTGTTCTGGGTGTGGAGGGTGCTCGGGAGAGGCAAGGACACCCCGGAGGGGGCCCGGCCCTGGTTTCTTGGGCCGCTGATGCGACAGGGTGTTGGCCGCAGAGTGGGGGGCTGAGGGGATCGCCTGTGCCTTTTTCTGTAACTTCCCCAACTAAGAAAGTTTGTTGCCACTGAAGAGGAATGTCGTGGGGGGCCTATGGAGAGTGACGTGCTGAGTGGAGAAGTTGGCGTCTCTGAGCCAGAGGTGGTGGAAGGAGGGACAAGTGCTGGCCCGTGGTCCTGTCCATGACTGCGTGGGGAGAAAGTGGGTGCCCTGATGGAGGGACATGAGCTGGGGGGGCTCCTGGGGATCGTGCCTGGGGGACCTGGGAGCCTTCCGCCATTCCCCATAAGGTGCCTCCACTCACCCTCAGGAGTTGCTCCCTTGTGACGGCCTTGGCTACCCTGCAACCCAGGGCCCACTCCGTCTGCCCTGGCTCCTCCTGGCACTGCACCGTCATCAACAGCGGGGCTCTTCCCTTGTCTGGTGGGGTGTGTGTAGGAGAGCCGGGGTGAGCCATCCCCATTTACCTTAGATCTGAGGGCGGACTGTCTTGTGCGAGGTAGCTGCCTATTTCAGTCCCTGTCTAAGGTGTCCTTGATGCCACAATGGTGGCGGTGCCACCTGTGGGATTGGCAGCTGTTAAGAGGGGGATGTGGATGCCGACAAGGAGGCCAGGCTCCACCGTTGCCTGATTCCCTGAGGGGTTTGCAGGGTGAGTTTCCTTGGTCTCCCAGTGCCACCGTACAGCCCTGGCCGCGTGATAGTGGCACGGGTGTGCGGCCTATATAATGTACGGCCTCCCTGAGCGTGGTTGCGAGATGTCTGCCAACACCTGCACCTTTACCCAAGTGCGATCCTTGGCTTCTGTGACGCTCCTCCAAAGATGAGTTTTTTCCCGTTCACTCATCTTCCTGATTGAGTGAGGTGCTTTCTTCTCATGACTTTTCCTTTGGTGCAAAGGAAGTTTTCCCTTTCCCTGGGACAGTGAGCTTCATAGGGTCCTGTGTGCTTTTTTGGTAATGTGTATCCTGTCCTGTGAACGGTGGGTGTGTGTGTGTCTCTGCGTGTCTGTGTGTCCCCACCCCTGCCTGGCTGTAGGTGTGTCCTATCCTATGGCTGAGGAAGTGCCCCCCCCCTGCTGTGGGCACAGGACACCCTTCTGGAAGCCGTCTTGGCACTCAGCACCTTTCCACCATTCCTGGGGCAGAGCCCCCCATGGCAGCAGCGGTACTGCCACTACCCCCGGGGTCTCCTGTCCCTCGCGGTGCTCATCAAGGCGGAGTCCCTGCAATCCTGATGGCAGAAACCACCCCACCCTGTGTTCCCTAGGTCTTCTGACATTCCAGTCACCTTTCCCACCCATAGCTGCCCCTTCTGTGTTATTTCCGCGGCGCAGCGGGAGCAGGGCTGTGACTCGCCCCCCGTCCCTGCCCCCAACTCCTCTGTGTGTGTGTGGGCGGTGGGGGTGTGGCCGGTGTAGGGCTCCTCGGGTGTCAGCCAGACAGTTGGTGGCGCGAAGGTGTGAAGAGACGGCGGGGGGAGGGGGCCCGGTGGTCGTCACAGAACTCTCAGAACGTGGGCGGAGGGGGGGTGTTATCTGCCCAGTGGGGGTGGAGGCACCGAGCGGGGGCGGAGGAGCGCGGCAGCGGAGAGCGACATTGCCCTCGTCGGAAAGCACTTGTGGCTTCCCGAGGCGAGTGTGTAGAGAGGGCGCAGCCTTTCCTCCCGTCACTAAGGTCGGAGCGCGGGGAAGCGGGCCTGCCCTGGGACGCAGAGGCAGCAGCGGGGGGAGGGACACGAGCTGAGGTGGGTGGTGATGGTGCCTGGGCACCCGGGAGGCCCCCCGCCGTCCCGAGAAAGTGTCCGCCACAAGCCTCCCGGGCTGCTCCCCTCTGAGCCTCGTCGGTCCTTTCCCGTTCGGATACTGGGCTCCCGCTCGGCCCGCACCCCCTCGGCGGCGCCCTACTGAGCACCTGCGGGGCCCCAGTATGGGGCTGAGCTGTTTCCTCCGCCGCTGGGTTTCTGCTGATGGGTTTCCTCTTTCGCAACCCAGAAAATGATACCTGTGTAAAAATATTGCAACCTGTCACGCTGTGATTTGAACCCCTATCTTTCTGTATGCAAGGCAGGCGCTCAATCCATTTGCCCATTCTCCCCTGCGCCGCTTCACTTGCTTCCACAGGTACTTGACCGTGCTGGATGGAGCGTGCTTTCACCTGGACTGAATCGCTGGGCTGTCTCGGTGCTGCCGTCTTGTGGACACATCCATGAACTGCAGGCCTTTGCAGGTGAATAGGCAGAACTGCTTCCTGTCCCTGTTTTCGATTCGGTGACTCTGTGATGAGACGTGCTCTCTGTTGCTTTTGTTCCCGGCAACTGCGTTGGAGAGGTCCTGGGGAAGAGGATCGCCTGCTCTGCCCTTCCCCGCACCGTCTCCGGTGCTTGTGGTGAACGTGCTGGGTCTGATTTCCTTGTTCTCTTTCACTGCTGGCATTGTTCACGGAGGGTTGGTGGTGTGTGCAGCTTTCTTATCTGGGCAATCGAGGGCCCGGTACTCCCGGTTTCAGGGTCCCTGTGTTCTGCTTTCTGTCTGCTGTCGCTGAGCATGACTGCCCCGTGTGTGTTCCATCTCCCCTTGGCACTGCTGTACTTTCTGACCGTTTGTGTCTGTCCTCGTTGCAGGAACAAACACTGTGGCACCCTTCCACGTGTGTTCCTCTGTCCTATGATGATGAAAGGAGGCCTATTCGGTGATCCGTGCACGTGTGCTCTCCAGGCTAACGCGTTCCTGCCGTGGACTTTGTCTTCCCTTCCTTGACAGCGCTCTGTTAGTGCAAGAACAGACTGTGCCTTGTGTTCTCTTCCTGTGCATGTCATGAATCTTCTGGGGGAAGATTCTAGAGCCGCCACTGTTGTTAGATCCACTTCGTGACTGCAAGGATGTCGGCCCATGAAGTTGGAATACGACGGTGGTCTAGAATGTTGGCCCACCTCAGGGACTTTACCGCTGACCCTCTGGCCTGTGTCATGGCAGTTACTCCACTGAGCTGCAGTGGGCTGTGTTTCTCCTGGAGCTTCCTGTTGGGGATTGCTTGCCTTCTTCTGCCAGCCCTGGGAATGAGGGCCAACCCCTGTCTGTTTCTGCAGCTTAAGCTTCAGTGTGGTTGGTGTGTGGTTCTCCAAAGAGATACCCCTTACAGCAGCTTCCATGTACGGATCTGCCTTCAGAGCACTGTGGTCTCTGCTACTTCAATTCATGGAGGTGATGTGGTAGGTGTCCCCTGTGGTTGCAGCCAGGAGCACTTTCGGCTCTCCCACTGTCCTTGGCTATGGGTGCTCGATATAGTTCTGGTTGAAGGGCACTCTATTGCCTGTGCCTTGCCGCTCCATGGGAAGGACACACTGTCCCTTCTTGTCATTGTGTCCTGGCATTCTGGCAACCTGTGGCTCTCTCTCGCATTATTACCACCCGATAGGCCTCACTTTCAAAGGGACTGCTGTGTGTATCTGTCAGCTCTGGGTCCTGATGGCTTCTCTTCCTTGACTCATGGAGATGTGGGGAGCCTGGGAAAAGTGACAGGTGACGGCAGTCTCTCCTGTGCTCCAAAAAAAGGCCACCCCGGGCAAGTGCAGATGTCCCTGCTCTCGCCAAGACCCGAACTCAGGTCATCAGGGTTCCAAGGGAAGCACTTACTCCACTCAGCCACCGCAGCATCAACTGAGTGCACAGCTGAAATACATGCTCTTGAGTATCTCTTGCACGACCCTGTTCAGGGCGAGCACCTCTGACAGCGCCTCTGTGCTGCCGTCTTGTGGACATTTCTGGGAATTGCATCACAGTGCAGGTTGCAAGGAACGCCGCTCTGCTGCCGTCCTGTGCCTTTCCTTCCCTGGGGAGAGCCCCGTGATGCCGGCTGACGCCCGTGTCTCCTCCCCTTCGCTAGCGTTTCTCTTCCGTTTCTGCGCACAGGACTTCCGCTCCGTGCTTGTCCTGTGCCTGTCTTTTCCTCACCTGTGACTACTCTGGACAGAAAGGATTCTATGTTGCTGGATGTTGTTTTCCACTTGGTTCAGCTGAGCTAGAGTTGTCCCCGTTCCACGTCGACGTGCTTGGCAACGTTGCACTTCTGTATCAGGCGATTGAATTTGCCTTTGTTCAATGCCTGTGAGGGCAGGGTTCTGCCCCATGGGTTTCCTGCTCTAAGACCGTTGCCCACCTTTCCTTTCTGAACCCCTGAGGATGGGATCCTCTTCGTAGGTTGGCTGTTACCTCATGCGGTTGCCCTCTGTTCTGCCATACAGCGTGCTTGGGAGCGGTCCGCTTTGAATGTCCACTTCCTGGGAATCGCACCGGGAACCCTTGACGTTGCCGGATGCTGACAAAACCGTACACCTGTAGGTGCGTGGCCCCATGCCATCTGCTCTTCTCTGAATGTTGCCTCATTACAATGCAAGTTGCCTTGGTAAAGGAGCTCGGGCCAGCAGGGTCCACGGCACTGTTGCTAGTGTGAAGAAATGCTGAGGGGCTGCAAGAACGTTTTGGAGAGTAGTGCAGGAGGCTGGTCAGTTCCCAGAGGGGACAGTGCTCTGTGATCTAGCCTGAACACGGTTCTCATGGTCCCGTACATGTACTGCCCCCAAGACAGTTACGATTCACTGTGCCGAACCTTGCATTCTATGACTTTTACTTGCATGTCACGGGACAGACTGTCACATGTGCACGACTGAAGAGGGAAACTCCCGTTGCCACCTTCCGTTCCCCGTGACCGCATCAGAATGGACCGCAAGACAGTGTTTTACGGTTGTGCGATCCATGCCTGCTGTTCTCTCCCCAGGGTGAGGCGGTCCTTAGGAAGAATGCGAGCTGTTGTGCAGCTGTGGAAACAGAGGCCCGGTTTTGTGAGGGAAACCGGTCCGTTCCCGGTGGTTCCTCTCTGCTGGGATGAGCTGCAAGTGCCTCTGCTACATGCCCAAGCTTAGCCTATGATAAGGTTCGGACTGCATTTCTGACGGACCGCTTTCCTGCTGTGGGCATCCTGTAGAATGACAGCTTCGCTAAGGCTGTCTGCAGACTGGCATCATTTAGGCTCCTCGTATAACTGGAGTGTTACGGGTTGGGGTTCCGTCGCTCCCGGTTGCTGCCTCCGGGTGCTTCTGCACTTCAAGTGCGATACCGATCTCTTCCTCTCATGGTCCCGCTTGCCTGCTTATCACTACACGGTCATGCTGGGTCCGAAGGGATGTGATCTGAAGTGTCTCAGACTACATACCGGAAATGCTATCCCATGAGCTGCATTGCATTTATTTTGTCAAGGCAGGTTCAGGGCTTGGTCTTGATAGACTTTCAGCTACGTTTCCTCCCCAGCATGACCTCCCACGGTGCGTCCTTGCTGCCGCCCTGTGGACATTTCTGGGTACTGCACGTCACTGGCTATGCGTGAGGCAGGAAACTGGTTGTCTGGGCTGCTTCTTCCCTCCTTCCCTTTCCAGTGCTGTGTCCTGCCACCACCCGCAGGTTCTTACCCCGACTTTCCTGTCTTTTTGCCAAGGGCCCACGAGGAACCTCGCAGGACCGTTTTTTCACCCTCCTTTTCCTCGATGTGTGCCATCAAGGTCCCCATCCTATCGTTCTTGCTCTTCACAGGACCTGTGTGTTCCGGCTCTGATGATACGGGTTGAATCACCATCGGCCGTTGCCGCCGTCACTCCTTTGACTCCGCTTCTGCCTCCTCCCTGTGTGTCTCGAAGGTTACACTCCTTCTGTGCATTGCTGTGGGTGCCCCCTGTGACTGCTGCTCTCCTTTCTGACTTGACAGCATCAGGTAGCCTCTACTTACGCAGAGATGTGTGTCTGGACACCTCCAGGGAGATGCACGTTTTCCCGTGGCTGCTTCTCAGGGTCCCCTGCACGGCATCTCTTCCGTTGTCCTCGTCTGTTCCCTCGCCGGGAATCCAGGCAGCTACCCTTTTGTTCCACTGCTGCCCGCTGGCTCTGTTGAGACATAACGTCCAGGGTGGTCCCTGCATCTTTCTCTCGGTACCTCAGTCAATTCCTTTCTCAGGCACTTCCCTCTGCGGCTTCTCACTGTGAGTTTCCTCGTTGCTCCACTGGTTTGCTTCATTCCTTGGTTTTCCAAGCGGCCAATGAGAAAACCTGCATTTCTGTCCCATGTTCCCTTGAGAACATTTTGCCACTGCTCTCCATGCCTTTCCCGGAGCTCCGGGACGAGCTGTGTCGCTTTGCCACATTACACAGGACTTCCAGGCCTCTCATGGACTGTTTCCTGTCAGGGACGGTGACAGCTGAACTGACAAAGGGAAGAGTGCCATGCTTGGCCGGGATCATGGATCTGCGAGGTCTTGCCGGATTGTGTGCCCTTGCTGCTGGATCTGGTCCTCTGAAGGTCTGGCCTCAGTGACTATGTGTGCAGCATGTAGCCTATGGGTCACGGAGGATGGAGTCCGGGGGGCTAGCGACTAAGTGGGAGCAAGGAACAGCGTGACTACTACATTTCTGTAAAAGTTACTTGTAGAGTATGTGAGAGCGTGCCGCACAGAGCTTTCTCAGCATTTCCTCATCCCTTTTGTTTCTTATTAGTTTCGCTTCCTATTTTTATCTCATGACTGTTGAGGTTCGTCACTCATATGATGGAGCCTTACAAATTCAGTTCCTGCACTCTGTCCTATGTCCCTGTCTCGTCTACTGACTGCTTTGGACCACCTAACTGTCACTTTTCTTGAAACTTGTTTCTCTGTTACCCTGCTAATCTCCATGTCACCCCACTCTCAGACCCCTTAGGTTTCCACATAGACTTGCATAGGTTGCAGAATTTTTTCCTTCCTAAGCTGTTATGATGTCTGTAAAGGATCTGCTTCTTCTGTGTCTGCCAGTCCTTGGAATGACAATCAGCGCCTCTTAGAGGAGATGCACGATTTGGATATGGGTCGCTGTGTGGTTCCGGTTCCCTGAGTTGTGCGGTTTCTCACTCCCTTTTCACCAGAAAGTCTAGGGTGCTTGCTGTGCTTCCCCTCCCGAGTCTTTCTTTTTCCTATGCTGACAGGACTTTGCACATGAGGTGACAAAAACGATGAGGTTGACTGCTGAGAGGTCTTCTCTTAGGCAACCCAGAACACAACACCTGTGTCTAAAAACTCAATGCAGCCCGGGTGTGAACGGAGTTTCCCGCTTTCTGTATCCCAGGCCGGCGCTCAATCCACTCGCCCACACTCACCTGCGCTGCTTCACGCACTCTCACCGGTTCTCTATCGTGACGCGTAGAGTGTGCGTCCCCTGCACCGACGCGATGGGCCGTCTCCGCGTTTCCGTCTCGCGGACACGTCAAGGAACTTCATGCCCGCACAGGTAAGCAGGAAAACTGCTTTCCCGTTCCTGCTGTGCCGTCTTTTCCTTTCGGTGACTCCGTCATTACAGGTGCTGTGTGTTGCCTCGGTTCCCGGCAACTGCTTTGCTGAGGTCCTATGGAACAGGAATGCCTGTTCAGCCCTTCCCCACACTTTCTCTGATACTTGTCATGAATGCGCTGGATGTGGTTTCTTGGTTCTCGTCTGCCCGGGCTGGGGTTGTTCACAGAGGGTCGGTGTCGCATACACTTTCTTTCGGTCGGCTCCCGAGGGCTTTGTGCTCCACGTTTCCGGGTCCCCGCTGACTGCGGAATGGTGATCCCTTCACTGAGTTGCAGTGTGCTGAGGTTCTCCTGGGGTTCCCTGTTGTGCAAGTGTTTCTCCTGTGCCTTGGTCAGTTGGAAAGGAGGGCTACCCAGTGTCTGTTTCGGCTGCTGATTCTCTCGCAGGTGCCTTTGGTACATGGCTGTCTACTGAAATGCCCCTTACAGCCGCTTGCCTGTGTGTTTTGGTCTTCTGAACACCGTGGTATCCGCACTTCTACTTCTTCACGTGAATGTGCTAGGTCTTGCCCTCACTTGCAGCCAAGAGGGCTTTCCCACTGCAGACTCCCTGTTTCTGGACTGTCCTTTGCCATGAAACCTTGTTCGAAGACACTGTACTGTCTGGGCCTTGCTGCTCCATGGGAAGGACCCCCTGTCCCTTGTGTTCCTTGTGTCATGGTATTTTGGGAGTGTGTGACTCTCCCTTCCGTTACCATTCACTGGTTGGCTCTGGTATCAGTAGGACTGCTCTGCACGTCGCTTCACTCTTGGTCCTGATGTCTTCTATTCTATTCCTGGACTTATGGAGAGGTGGGAAGGCTTGGAAAAGTGATAGGTGACAGCCACAAAATGGCTGTCTCTCCTGTGCTCCAAAAAGGGAAAAAATGGACTAGTGTGGGTGTTTGTGCTCTCACCAAGACCCGAACCCAGGTCTTCAAGGTTCCTGCAAAAGCACTTCTTCCACTCGGCCATCCCTGCCTCAGCTGAGAACACAGCTGAGACACATACTCTTCAGTGCTTCCCGAGCAGCCCCATTAAGCGCTAACACCTCTGACAGCGTCTCGGTGCTGCCGTCTTGTGGACATTCTTGGGAATTGCATCACAACGCAGGTCGCGAGGTACACTCCTTTGCTTCGGTCCTGTCTCTTCCATTCGTCGGGGAGAGGTCTGTGAGGATGGCTGATGCCTCTTTCTCATCCCCTTCAGAAGTGATTCTCTTACCTTTCTGCGCACAGGACTTCGGCCCCGTTCTTTTCCTGTGCTTGTCATGTCCTTGGCCTTGACTATTCCGAACGCGAAGGATTCCACTTTGCGGGATGTTGTTCTCCCTGTCGGTCGGGTAAGCTTGAGATGCCCTTGTGTCATATCACTGTGTTTGGATACATACCGTTTTCCCGTCAAGTCTCCGATTTAGCCTTTGGACACTGACTGTTATGAGAGGCTTGTATCCTGTGGATCTTCTTCTCTTGCACCGCTGTCCAACTGTCCTTTCTGCACCCTGAGGGTCGGATCCTCTTCCTAGGTAGGCTATTACACGGTTGTGGTTGCCATCTTGCCTGCAAAGAATGTGCTCGGGAGAGATCTCTTTTGCATGTGTGCTGCATGGGAATCCCATCGGGAACCCTTGATGGTGCAGCATGCTCACAAACCCATCCTCATGCACGTGCTATGCCCCTTATCGCGCGCTCCTGATTTTCCATTTCTTGCCTCTTTGCAATGCTCCTGGGAGTGCGCACTCACACTCACACTCCGGGGAGTGCGCACTCACACTCACACTCCGGGGAGTGGGCACTCACACTCACACTCCCGGGAGTGCGCACTCACACTCACACTCCCAGGAGTGCGCACTCACACTCACACTCCGGGGAGTGCATACTCACACTCTGCGGAGCGCACTCTCACCCTCCTGCAAGCTGGCACTCACCCTCCCGTGAGTGCGCAGCACTCACCCTCCTGGGCGCGCACTCACCCTCAGGGGAGCCGGCACTCAGCCTCCCAAGAGCGCACAGCACTCACCCTCCCCCAGCAGTCACCCTCCCACGAGCCAGCACTCACCCTCTCCCAGCACACACACACTGGCTCAGTGTGCTCTGTGACCACAGGGCTAGGCAACAGGCCTCCAGCATGAAGACCAGGAGGGGTGTCCTGGGAGTCCTGAGGGGGAGACCTCGGCTGAGGCCACCCACAGACTCCCTCAGAGTCAGGCCCCCGGTGGTGGCGCAGAGGTCAGGTGCCGGCCAACCACCAGGCAGCTTCCCACCCCTGGCGAGCTGGGCACCATCTGGCAGGAGCCCCAGGGTCCACTTCACAACAGCCCTGCAGTAGTTGAGACAGGCTCCCCACGGCCCAGGGGCCCCATCCTGTGCCCACACGCCACATGCCCAAACACGTGTGCACGCACAACCCAGGCCACTCCAGCCTTCATGACTGCTCCTCACAGGGAATACCCTCCAGGGGTAAACCATGCCTCTTGGGAATCTTTAAGGACCCTGGGCCTCCCCAAGGGTCAGGCTTCCTGTGTCTGTGTCACAGACTTTCCCAAGCGTCCTAGCAGGCTCTAGTAGACACCCCAAGATCCAGAGGCCCTGCTCAGTGGGATGGCGGTGGGTGGCCTGGCTTCCAGGACAGGTGAAGCAGGAGACCCTAAGGAGCCACCCACCCGCCAGCCTGGGAGGTGAGCTCCCACTGAGACCACCCCCTGCCCTACAATGCCTGGGGTCGGGGTCGGGTCGGGTCAAGTCAGGGTCAGGGTCAGGGTCGGGTTAGGGGTTAGGGTTTATGGTTAGGTTCGGGTTAGGGTTACGGCTTTCAGCTCTATCAGAGCGACCCAAGCGGAAATTACGGGGTATGGAAGGCCACATGCATTGGAAATAACAGCGCCGTGAGTATTTTTGTGTTGCTGTAAAGCCTAGCAATAGGTACCTAACATGATTTTGAAACGGCGATGAATGTAAACGGTATTTTAAGATAGCTGCAACAACTTTAGTATCTGTGATTGCTATTGGTGATGCAGTCGCAGGTTCTGCTAATACCACTGGGGTTTATTGCCTACATTTGTAACGAAAGGAAATAGTAATTTTCAAAGGCAAGTTGTTGAAATAAGATACAATTTTTTTCATATCCTGGTTGATAATCCCCTTGAATTCTATCACAAAGTCTTGGAGGTCTGAGGCCCCGGGTTAAAGATTCCATTCACAGAGCATCGACACTCCCCCTCCACCCCATCCCATGTCCCCCCGCCCCCCAGCATAATTGCTTACATTGGTTACATGCTAATAATAATTCAGGCATCAGTCTTCTGCCCAGTCCACGTTCCTGAAAAATGCAGACATTTAAAGGACGTTCTTTTTGATGATTATTTCTGCTTCGTAGGCAGCTGTGTCTATGTTAAAATAAGACTATAAAGAAGGGGAAATGAGCCTGAAGTCAGCACTTGCTTTAGCTATCAAAGTCCTCGGCAAGATCATGGACGTGAGCAAGCTCTCTGCTGAAAAGGGTAGGTTACGTCCCCTCCTCTGATTCAGTCAGTTTCCTGGACCGCGTCGGAGAGGTTCCCACGAGGAAATTGCGGATCCTTCTGGTCAGCACAGCTTACAGCGGGTTGGCTCGGGCACTTGGCTTGTGTGAGTTTTTCAAAGGAAGGGACAAAACAGCAGCTTAGAAGGTTGGAATGGGTCAGGAGAAGAAAGATCGTTGACGCAAAAACGTGAATAAAAGTATCCGTGAATCATATGAAGCACAAAACACGAAGGGGTGGTGAGCGAAGGCCAACGAGGGGGGAGAGGTTGAACGGGTCGCCTGTGCGGGCTGAGTGCGCCCCGTAACGCAGCCGTGCGTGTGTTTGTTTTCCCCCAGTGGAAATTGCCACGCCGACCAGAGAGAATGGAAAGACGGTCATCGGAGTCCTCGGACAGAAGGAAGTGGAACAGCTGATCAGAAAACACGAGGAAAAAGAAGCTAAGGCTGAGCGTGAGAAGAAAGAAAAAGAACAAAAAGAAAAGGATAAATGGAAGACAGAATTGGGGGTTTTATAAATCTTTTGAGCCCTACTTCAGCCGCCCTCTTCCACAGCGAGCACGTGTTGGTTTTTGAACCGGGACAGTGGGAAAGAGGGATGGTAGCATCTGATCGGGCCCTCGTCTTTCTGTAAGTTGAGCGGTGACCGCTCTTCATGGACCTTTTTACCCCCCTCCCCCCTTTTCTGGGAATAAAACTCGGTAAGAATGGAAACGGTGAAGGACAATTGTCTGTAGCAGTCACTGTTGTTCACCGGGATTAGTGGGTCTGTGATCCTTCATGCTTCAGTGTCCTGGGGCAGCCCTGGAGGTGCCGGGACACAAGAGGCTAAAGTTGGTGGGTGCGAGTGTCATAAGCAGGGAAAGATGGGACTTGTGCCCTGAAGGCCTCCCTTGCTGTGTCCCTACCGTCTTGGAGAACCCGTGGCCCTCGGCTTCTGTGGGAATCACATTCTCGTACCTGTTGCCAGCCATCGATATCGATGGCTCTTCCTAGGACTGGAAGTGTGTGCGTCCACATGTATACACATACGTGTTCACACAAACCGCTCCGAAAACATGTGAAAGGCCCGTTTACAGTGCAAGCCCTGCACCCGCTACAGTAATCAGTCATCAGTGCTTCTGAGTACCTCTGGATCACTCAGATCCCATTTCCCTCTCCCCCTCTACTCCCGAGAGAGAACTCGAGTTCACCTTTCCCCTTACCTACGGTTCTTACAATGCGTTTGTCTGTTCCTCTGCCCCAGGTGGCACATCCCTCGGGGTAGCCGGGTGTGCCCTCTCTCCGTCTCCAGCGGTTGGTTTAAGAATGACCGTGGGCTGAGCCAACCCAGACCAGATGGGTGGGGGGAAGACGGCCGCGGACGCCGTGGCAGGCCCATGGCAGGCGCGTGGCAGGTCCCGTGCAGGAGAGATTATGGCCACAGAGGAAAAGAGGCCGCAGACGAAAGCAGTCGGTCTTGGCTGAGGGGGAGCTCTGCTTAGGTTTGCTGCCGCTTCCTTCGAGGCCTCTGACCATGGCGCTGTGGGGCGTTCTCACCTGCAGCGGCGCCGAATCCACAGCTGTGCAGATTCTGGTGTCCCGTCCCAGACCCACAGAATGAAGAAAAATCTTTGAGTAGAGCCCAGACGTCTGTTTTAACAAGCTCTGCACAAATGTTTGAGGCACCATTTGCTGCGTATTAGAATCACCTTGAGTGCTTCCCTACCAGTGAAGCAGCCTGGGGGGGCAAGGGGGGGCGCCTGGTCTCAGCCCAGGAAGGCTCCAGGGCCACCGCCGCAGTGCCAGCCTCCCACACTTGTCCCCTCCAGCTCTCCTCAGAGCACATTGAACCCTTCCGTCGGTTTCCCATGCGAGAATTTCACAGATCTGCTGCGAAGTGAGGGAAGCTTAAGCTTCAGGACCCCTCGCTTCCGAGGCCTGGGAAGGGACCCTCACAATGTGTTCCGTGCTCGTGCTTTTTGTAAAGTCTGCAAAAGTAAGGTCTTCTACCTGTAGTTAATAAGCGCTACCGTCTGTTTCTGCAGCGGAACATACTTGTTCGCAGATACCTCCATGCGTAGTGAGGTTATTGTTACTCACCTCAGGGTCGAAATGGCTCTCGGGACGTGTTCCTCACCCACCCGCTGAGCCTGCATACCCAGTATAGTGACAGGAAGGCACAGGAACAGAAGTTGTCACCATCGTTGGAAGTTCCCGGGACAGTGGGAGAGGAACAGGGCCTGACATGGGCCAAGTCAGAAGCTCGTCTGTGGCAAACTTCATCCCTAAGGTGTGTGCCGTTGCCATCTGGGGATTCAGGTCTCGTGATGCCGGAAACGCCGGGGGGTGCCTTACGGGTATGTCAGCTCGTCGAACCACTGCGGTGATTTGGTGATGTTTCTCATTCTGATTTTCAGTTTGATACCCAATTTTGTATTTGTACTGTCGTATTCTTTTGCTTTAAGAGGACACCTCCCCCCACCCCGCTACACACACACACATACACACACACACACACACACACAGATAGTATGTTCTATATAAACCCGAATCAGCCCCTGCTTTCCCTCGTCCTGAGAATGAAGCCCACTTTCTTCATTCTGACCTGCAACTCGCCACTGCCTTGTTGCTGATGCTCTGTCCTGGACCCCCGCCCCCCCCCGCCCCCCTCTGGACCGCCCTCTGTCCCTCACCCTCTGGAATGCTCTCTTCTCTGCACTCTGTGTCTCCCGCCCCCGAAGAACTACCCCGTCCTCTTCCCTGTCCCCGTGGGACTTCAGGGCCCTCTATCCTGCTCCCGAAGGTCTTACATACCCTCCGCCCCGCTTTCGACAGGATGCCGGCACCTCGGCCCCGCCCCTGGAGGACTTAGGAGATGCCTCCGAGAAGTCTGACCTTCCGCCGCACTTCCGGGACACTTCCGCCCTCCCGGTCCCACCCCAGAGGACTTCCGGGCGACTTCCGCTTGCGGCGGACCCGCCATCTTGTTCCCGCCCTAGAAGGTCTCACGCAGCCGACGCCCAACCCCCGAAGGTCAACGCAGCCTGCGCCGCCATCTTGGTCTCACCCAGAAGGTCTTCCGGGTGTTCGGCCTCGCCCCGCTTCCGGGTGTCTTCCGCCACCCTGTCCTCGCCCCCGAAGAACTAGAACTGCCGCATCCCCTTCCCTGCCCCAGCCCCGCCCCGGGACTTCGGGGTCCTCTATCCTGCTCCCGAAGGCCTTACACATCCTCCGATAGGGTTCCGGCACCTCGCCCCCGCCCCTGGAGGACTTAGAGCCGCTTCCGGGAAGCCTGACCTTCCGCCGTACTTCCGGGACACTTCCGCCCTCCCGGTCCGACACCAAAGGACTTCCAGGCGACTTCCGCTTGCGGCGGACCCGCCATCTTGTTCCCGCCCTAGAAGGTCTCACGCAGCCGGCGCCCAACCCCCGAAGGTCTACGAAGCCTGCCCCGCCATCTTGGTCCCACCCCGAAGGTCTTCCGGGTGTTCGGCCTCGCCCCGCTTCCGGGAGTCTTCCGCCACCCTGTCCCCGCCCCCGAAGAACTGCCGCGTCCCCTTCCCTGCCCCACCCCCGCCCCGGGACTTCGGGGTCCTCTGTCCTGCTCCCGAAGGTCTTACACGTCCTCCGCAATTCTATGGAGAGGTTTACGGTATCAAATTACAATAGTAAACTCAACATTTACTTAATCTGATGGTGCTCAGACTTTTTTAGAAAGTGCAAATCATCACCTCTCGATTCAGATGCCAGGCTCTGGGATTGCCAAGAAGCCACTTAAGTCCACTGAACTCAACGCGCTTCACCTGCTCCTGTGCGCTCCAGAGGAACTCTTCCATCAACCTGTCGGTGTTCTTGCCGGCTGCGGCTCCCCGTCTGTCTCAGTGCTGCCCTCCTGTGGGGAACTCTGGGAATTACAGCTAAGGGAAGCTCACCGAGTCCATTGTACGGATAGGGCTAGATGGCTAGGCTCAGGGTTGATAGGTTTAGCGTTAATGAGCCTAGGGTTAACAGGCTTCTATCTTTAATAGACTCAGCCTTCCTGGATGGAGCTTCAGAAGAGCTAACAGGTTTCCAGAAACGCTTCGTATGTACCCCATCATCAGGCCCAGTGCTCTTTCGGGGTGGCTGTAGGAACCCTGAAAGCGAGGAGTAAGGCCAGCGGGAGACTGTGCAGAGCGCACGTCTGTCCCAGCACACTAAGTGTGAGTAGTCGTAGCGGGGGTGAAAAAAAAAGAATGGCAAACTACCTAGATACTACCTGACTTAGTGAGATAATATAGCTTATTTAATTTCTTCTGCACAACAGTGAGGCAGCAAAGCAGAAGTTACTCTTTCTTATTAATTTTCTAGAATTAAAAAATTCAAACATACATAAAATATTCAAATATAATGACTTGAAGAGTTCTTGCCATACACTTTTAACAATTATTGACATTGTGCCAATAGATATCCATATTGATGTAGGTTAGGATATTGTGGCATGTGCAGGTTCACAGCTAAACGAGTGGTGGTGCCAAGTATTCAAAATAAGGTTTTCAGCTTTGCAGTCCTTCGTCCTTCCTTAATCACCAAATTTTTTAGGTAAATCATTCTTCTAACTCCCCAAATTTGAGACAGTACTAGAGAAATGATATTCAAAGTTAAAATTGAATTTGTACAGCCAAAACTTAAGTCTCTCACAGTGTTAATGTCATTTTTCTTATTTATACCTTTTATGTATCCAGTTCACTTTGTCTCTTGTTATTGGCAATTTTTTGGTCTTGTTTTAAATTGTTGTTCTTTTACGGTTGTCCCAGTTTTTCTCCCGTGTTGTTTGTATTTTTAACTATCGGCCCAATACCTTCTTATTTTTTTTCTTATACTGTTTTTAGTGTGCGTCACTGCTTGAACCCCTTCACTTTTTTTTTTTTTGAAATATGTCATCTGTGTGCTATTAGTAGGTTGCTCTTCTAATTATCATTATTAGCTTTAAAGGGTGTAAACTCTGGGAAAGCTTCTAATTGAACTGTCATTGTACTGTGCAGAGAGTGCCCAGTTCCACAGACAAGCTCTTCCCTCGTATTTTGCAAGGTTCCGTTCCTCGGGTGATCTGTAGGGAAACGACCTTTAGTGGCCCTCCGGGAGGTTTCAGGCAGAATCAGTAGCTCTGCAGGCAGTGACTGCTTTTGTTGCAATATTTCTGTGTATCTGTGTCTTTGGAGGTCTATCGGTTACCATTACTCTAGTAGTCATTTGTGGAATAATCAGAATGACCCCGTGCTGGCACTCCCATGCACAGTTTTATTTCGTCCTCACCGTGGTCAGTTTTACAGAAGGCAAAACTGATATGCAGAGAAGGAGGTAACTTGCTTTCAGGTCAGACGGCAGGTGTTAGAGGCTGGAAGGAACCCAAGCCATTCACCTGAAAATCCTGTGTTCTTAACCAGCGTGCTGTTATCCCCTCTCTTCATACTCAAATCTGAGTAAGACTAGGTCTCCAATTTTAAGAAGCGCAGGCTAATGCCTCATCGTCCTTAATAGCAAATTTCTGCAACTAGGTGAAAGTTGTTTCGCGACCGACGATGAAACTCCGAATATTGGAAAGAAAAGGGAATTGTCAGATGGTATGGACTCGTGTATTCATTCGTGTATGCATTCAACAAAGTGAGCACCTACTATGTACTTCGTATATCTTTGTATATTAAAATCATGTATGTCTGGCTGGTGTGGCTCCGTGGATTGAGTGAACTAAAGGGTTGGTGGTTCGATTCCCAGTCAGGGCACAGGCCTGGGTTGCAGGCCAGGTCCCCAGTCAGTGTGGGTGCATGAGAAGTGACCACACACTGATGTTTCTCCCCCTCTATTTCTCCCCACTTCCCCTCTAAAAATACATCAATAAAATCTTTTCTAAAAACATGGAAATTAAAGCACGTTTATTTTACATCTACCGTTGATACGTTTATTTTACTTCCATACATGTTTTCTAGGTTTGAAATGTTGTGTCAAGCAACCCCCTAACTGGTCATTTAAAGGCTTCTGTTACTCGGAAGTTAAATAAGTCTGTACTAAGTACCGAGTGCTTCTTAGGGAACTCTGCCTATTTCCATGAGAGTCCTCTGATTTAACTTAAAAACATATCTGAACTGGAGTGTTCCTTATTGATCACAAAGAATTGTATTAATATTTCATCTTAAAAGTACTATTAATAATAGCCTAACTAATAGTTTGGTTCACTAATGATGACGAACTTTTAAAAGTTATTTGTAGGAGAGAAGCCAGTACGCTAACTTTTAAAAATTTGTTAGACAGGATTAGCTGAACCGTTCTTTATTGCAAAACATGAAGATAGCTTGTTTAAGGATTTATTTCGAGGCGACGAAAGATGGGTTCGTCCTGTGGAACACCCACGAATGACAAGATAAAAATCCAGTTTGGCCTCGCCATATCTCAGTTAGTGGGTGTGGTAGGTGTGCATGTCATTCTGTATTCAATGCCATCCTCCTCTGTAGGTCAAATCGCTCGGGGGCCGTCCGCTAAGCTATTTATTCTTCTGTCCTCTCCGCGACTATAGGGACGCCCGGCGGCGGCACTCTAGGGATGCAGAGTGTACGTACAAGCTTTACGAAGCTGCTGTTCTAGCTGTGGCCTCGGTATTTTTTTCTACTTAGCAGCTTCACAGAGATTCAAGCCTGTGCCTCGGCTCCTTGGGTGTTGGTAAGCTTGGAGAAGAATACACTGGGAAGGAGGACAGGGCGTGTCGGGGTCTGAATAGGATGGTCTGGAAAGGTGTCCCTGAGAAGCGGCCGGCCGTGGGACTACCCCGGGGAGGGTGTGTCAGGCCGGGGAACTGTCGCGAGTGCAAAGGCCCCGAGGCTGGCGTGTGCCGGTGTGTTTGCGGAGCAGCGAGGAGGCCCGTGTGGCTAGAGGCGAGTGACCCCTGGGGAGGAGTGCAGGAGATGAGGTCAGAGAGGCAGTGGCAGGCTGGCCACTCGGAGATTTTTGGCTTTGACAAAGATTTTGGCATCAGAACCTGGCGGCGGCTGGAACGCCCACCCGGACTTTTGATATACGCAAAGGAACTGCATGCAAATGAACCTAGTCCCAGCATCTCCCAGAGGAAATAAAAATGGACTTGGCTCCTTCTCAGAAGAAATGTTGATGGACTTAGCATGATATATGACCGGCCTGGCGGGGAGAAAAGCAGGGCGATATAAATAGCCTGCTGAATGTGTCGCCGCGTAAACTCGCTGTAAGTGAAATGTACTGTTTGGAAAGATGTGGAGGACGGTCTTGCACCGCCCCCGCCCCGCTTCCGATAGGCTGCCGGCACCTGGTCCCCGCCCCCGGAGGGCTTAGAAGCCGCCTCCAGGGAGGTCTGACCTTCCGCCGCACTTCCGCCAAGCTTCCGCCACCTTGGTCCCACCCCAAAGGACTTCCCGGTGTTCGGCCTCGCCCCGCTTCCGGGAGTCTTCCGCCACCTTGTCTCCGCCCCCGAAGGGCTTCCTTGTCCTCGGCCCCGCCCCCGGAGGACTTCCGTATCTTCGGCCCGTTCTCCCCGCCCCCTGCCCCACCCCGCGAGATCGTTCTGCGCACGTGCGTGGGCCACATGGGCAGCGGACACTCGGCGGGGCGATAGTGGGTTTTTCCTGTGGCGTGAGGCCCTCCGTGTAGCCCTCGATTCCAGTTCTTCTTCTCCGGTTAGTACCGGCCTTTCGGGCGCCGCGGGGGTGCCGGCTGCGCCGGCGTGGAGCATGGGGATGAGAACTCTCCGGCGGCCTGGTCGCAGGTCACCGCCTCCCAAAGTGCCAGGCAGGCCCCGAGGCCCCGGCCCACCTTTAAGAAATCTCGTCTGGGCGCGCCGGTCCTGCAGCCTTAGTCTGGTGTTCCGCTATTTGGGAAATGTGCTCTGGGGGCCGAGGTCGCCCCACGCCCCCACCCCCACCCCCCGCCTCGTTCCGCGTGCAGGACCCCAGCCCTCCCGGGAGAAGCCTCTGCCCCTCTTCACGTGTCCGTCCTCCTGGACTCCGTGGTCGGGATACTGGCTTAGCTTTCGAGGGGCTGCGATTCTTTTTTTCTTTCTTTTTTTTTTTTGAGCTTCGGCCGTTTGTCTCTTGCCCGTGAGGCGTCTGACTCAGTGTTTTCTGCTGAAGCTTCCTGCTCCGCCTGGACACCCCGTTCTTTCTCCTTCCCCAGTTCTTCCTCTTGGACCTGCAGGGTCTCATCCCTCTTTCTGCCTCTACCGTGTCTCATTTGGGCTCCTTTTCTGCGTTGGTTTTTTTTTCAAAAAAGGGCTTTTTCGATTTTCCCCTCCAGCCCCAGTGCCTCGGTCTCCACCTGTGTCAAATCGTGTTTGCGTCCCTCACCTCGGCCGAAGAAGGGGGTGGACGGAACGGTTTTAAGCCGTGGAAATGCTTTTTCAGTTGTAACTTTTGTTTTAGTAAGGATCTTACTTTCTTTTGACAGGAGCCGTAAAGTTCAGAACACACGGTAAGTTCCGCACACGTCCGTAAGCTATCGCCTGACAAAGGGTCTGGTACTCAGCTTACAGACCTGCGTGAGAAAATGGGAGTGGGAAGAAATGATCGGTTCCCTGCTACACACTGGACTCTGGGTGCCAGGATGTGTTTTATGCAGGAGTTACTTTCGGTGGACGGGAGTCATGGGTATATATTTTCCTTTGCGGTCTCGAAGCTATGACTCCAGGACCACTATATTTTCTCCAGGAGGCAAAATAGGAATTGTAGAATCTGTCTCAAAAGTATTTTTAAGTGCTTGACTTTTAGGGGGGTGGGGGTGGGGGGGCGGAAGTCAAGACACTTTTTGTATAGTTCATGCTCTCTTGTGTTTTGATGTCCTTATGGTCACCAGGTCGATCACGCGCAGCACGAGAGAACGAGAGAGGGACTCGAGGGTAGAGCCTATCAGGGTTCCCGCTGACTCTCTTGGCCCAGTGGTGCAAGCACCCAGAAGGGAGTCTCGGTTTCTCACCGCTTGTGTTTTGCAGGTCGCTTGTACCAGGTTGAGTACGCCATGGAGGCCATCGGACGTGCGGGCACCTGTCTGGGAACTTTAGCGAACGACGGTGTTTGGCTTGGAGCAGAGCGACGCAACATCCACAAGCCGCTTGATGAAGTTGTTGTCCCTGAAAAAATTTATAAGCTCGATGATGAGTAAGTGAGCTCACAGGGGGGAGAGGGTTTCAATATCTCACGTGCTCACATACGTAGGATCTCACGTATTTCGGGAGGGCTGGCCCGTGTGCCGTAGTAAACTTGAAGCGAACTCTTGTTATTGTGCCTTTACTGGTGGACACTTTTGATTCTTATTTGAAACTTCCTTGAGGCTTAGGACGATGCGTTATTCTTTTGACGTGCAGGGCCAAGCCCTAGGTGGAGAAACTATTCTATACCGTTCGGAGTACAGGCGTGGTAGGTGTGCAGATCTGGGTTAAGTCTGTGTGGCCTCGCACCCGTTGCTTTCCTTCTCTGGGCTTCGGTGCCGCCTCGAGTGGTGGTGGCCGTTTAATGAACTAGAGTAAAACGAGTGAAATACACTAGCGCAGGGTCTGACACGTGGCAGGCTCCCCGAGTGTTCCGAGCGGCTACTCGGGAATTGTGTGGAAGTGTCCTGAATCTTACCCCTGGAGGTCTGGGAACAGTTTAGATGAGCCCCGTCAGTTTCGCGTCGTTGGGCGTGCGGGACTCCTAGCCTGCGGGGCACTGGGTTTGCCTGTCAGAGACTTCCCCCCTGAGTGGGGGACGAGGCGGGTGCCGGTTCTAGGGCCTTTGGATGTGTGTCCAAGGAAGCGTCATCCCTCCAGAGTCACCGCCGGGCCACGGGCCGCTCGGCAGCCGGCAGGCTTGCGGAGGTGTAGTGACAGCAGGTGACAGAGGGTGCCAGCTCTAGGGGAGCCGGTGCAGCCCTCGGGGAGCGGCAGCAAAGAAAGGAAAGGCGCCTTTCCTGGGAGCCTAGCCCCTGAGCCCCCTCCCTCCGCCCCGGCCAGCCAGGCCTTTGGAGGTGAGAATACCGATGACCCAGGAGTGGGGGTAGTTTTTCTTCCCCTCTGGAAAAACCTCTGTCTTGCTTCTGGACCCTCTCGGGACTTGCTTTAGCTTCCTAGTGCTCCTTCTCTCGCCCTGTTCGGCGTCGTGGCGCTGAATACGCCTATCGAAGAACTGGAGGGGGCGCTGTGCATCTTTCATGTCATAAACGACGTCAGGTTTGTCCCGCAAAGATAAACCTTCTGTAGTTTCTGTCTGTTCAGAAGAAAACCAGAGCATTGACGCGAGCATGGTAAACTTATCATGGAACTTGGGGCTTTGCAAATACTTCTTAAAGGCCCTCTCAGACACCTGCTCTGCTTACAGACACATGAATACATTTTTTTTTTTCTTCCTCCAGGGGCATGGCTTGCACCGTGGCCGGCGTAACTTCTGACGCTAACATTCTGACCAACGAACTGAGGCTCATTGCCCAAAGGTATGGTCAGAGAGAGTGTGACTGACGATCTATAATTCAGTTTGCTTGATATCTCTAAGGAGAACTCGTTTTTGCCAAGATGAGAGTCATCGCAGATTTATTAATTGAAAATTGCTTCTTTTTTCTAACCCGAACTTATAAAATGCTATGGTCATAAGATTGTTAGGATGTTGACATTCCCCTGCTCCCCTTTCAAATGACAGGTGACTGTCAATGTCCCCCCATGGCGCAGGTTTATGTCCAGAATATGTTTTGCTTAGATTTTTGTGTCTTAGGAAAAAATGATGACTATGCCAGTGTTTTCATCCTAGGTATTTATTTATTACAGTATCGGGAGCCAATTCCTCGTGAGCAGTTGGTGACAGCGCTCTGTGATATCAAACAAGCGTACACGCAGTTTGGAGGTAGGAAATCTGGGGCATATTTATTCCAGAAAGGGGAGACATTTTCTAGGTAATAATTTTTTTATGAGATGGTAAAAAGAAATTGAAAAGTAAGTGAAGAACTTTTTGTACATTTGCGCTTCGTGGTTTCCGCGATATGTATCATCATATGTTTTATTAATAGACCATCGAGAGGCAGAAATAGCCTTTTTAAATCTGGAAACCGATTGCTTTTCTTACCTAATAATTAAACTCAGCACGGAGTAGCGGCCCTCCGGGTCTTAACTCCGTCTCCTGGCTGTGCCCATCTCCCGGAAGCAAGTGGACGTTTTGGTGGGCCTTAGTCTGTGGTGGCCAGAACAGAGCCACTTACGAATGCTCAGCTTCACAAGAAAGGTGCTTCAGCTACGTTCGGGGAGCTCGAGTGACTGTAGCGATACTGCCTTTGGGCGGCTGATGTGCTTGACGGTCCTCTTTTCTTGGTTAAAGGGAAAAACGTGCCTTTGGGCGTCTCGCTGCTGTCCATTGGCTGGGATAAGCGTTACGGCTTTCAGCTCTATCGGAGCGACCCAAGCGGAAATTACGGGGGATGGAAGGCCGCACGCATTGGCAATAACGGCGCCGTGAGTATTTCTGTGTTGCTGTAAAACCTAGCGATAGGTACCTAACGTGATTTTGCAACGGCGATGAATGTAAACGGTATTTTAAGGTAGCTGCAACAACTTTAGCACCTGTGATTGCTATAACGCAGCCGTGCGTGTGTGTGTTTGCCCCCAGTGGAAATTGCCACGCCGACCAGAGAGAATGGAAAGACGGTCATCGGAGTCCTCGGACAGAAGGAACTGGAACAGCTGATCAGAAGACACGAGGAAGAAGAAGCTAAGGCTGAGCGTGAGAAGAAAGAAAAAGAACAAAAAGAAAAGGATACATGGAAGACAGAATTGGGGGTCTTATAAATCTTTTGAGCCCCATTTCAGCCGCCCTCTTCCACAGTGAGCACGTGATGGCTTTTGAACCCGGACGGTGGGAAAGAGGGATGGTAGCCTCTGATCGGGGCCTCGCCTTTCTGTAAGTTGAGCGGTGACTGCTCTTCATGGGCCTTTCTACCCCCCTCCCCCCTTTCCTTGGAATAAAACTCGGTAAGAATGGAAACGGTGAAGGAGAATTGTCTGTAGCAGTCACTGTTGTTCACCGGGGTTAGTGGGTCTGTGATCCTTCATGCTTCAGTGTCCTGGGGCAGCCCTGGAGGTGCCGGGACACAAGAGGCTAAAGTTGGTGGGTGCGAGTGTCATAAGCAGGGAAAGATGGGACTTGTGCCCTGAAGGCCTCCCTTGCTGTGTCCCTACTGTCTTGGAGAACCCGTGGCCCTCGGCCTCTGTGGGAATCACATTCTTGTACCTGTTGCCAGCCATCGACATCGATGGCTCTTCCTAGGACCGGAAGTGTGTGCGTGCACATGTATACACACACGCGTTCACGCAAACCGCTCCGAAAACACGTGAAAGGCCCGTTTACAGTGCAAGCCCTGCACCCGCTACAGTAATCGGTCATCAGTGCTTCTGAGCACCTCTGGATCCCTCAGATCCCATTTCCCTCTCCCCCTCTACTCCCGAGAGAGAACTCGAGTTTACCTTTCCCCTTACCTACAATGCGTTTGTCTGTTCCTCTGACCCAGGTGGCACATCCCTCGGGGTAGCCGGGTGTGCCCTCTCTCCGTCTCCAGCGCTTGGTTTAAGAACGACCGTGGGCTGAGCCGACCCAGACCAGACGGGCGGGGGGATGACAGCTGCGGACGCCGCAGCAGGCCCACGGCGGGCGCGTGGCAGGTCCTGTGCAGGAGAGATTATGGCCACAGAGGAAAAGGGGCCGCAGACGAGAGCAGTCGGTCTTGGCTGAGGCGGGGTGGTGGGTGGGGGGTGGGGGGCCCTGGTCTCAGCCCAGGAAGGCTCCAGGGCCACCGCCGCAGTGCCGGCCTCCCACACTTGTCCCCTCCAGCTCTCCTCAGAGCACATTGAACCCTTCCGTCGGTTCCCCATGCGAGACTTTCAAAGATCTGCTGCGAAGTGAGCGAAGCTTAAGCTTCAGGACCCCTCGCTTCCGAGGCCTGGGAAGGGACCCTCACAATGTGTTCCATGCTCGTGCTTTTTGTAAAGTCTGCAAAAGTAAGGTCTTCTACCTGCGGTTAATAAGCGCTACCGTCTGTTTCTGCAGCGGAACATACTTGTCCGCAGATACTTCCATGCGTAGTGAGGTTATTGTTACTCACCTCAGGGTCGAAATGGCTCTCGGGACGTGTTCCTCACCCACCCGCTGAGCCTGCATACCCAGTATAGTGACAGGAAGGCACAGGAACAGAAGTTGTCACCGTCGTTGGAAGTTCCTGGACAGTGGGAGAGGAACAGGGCTTGACATGGGCCAAGTCAGAAGCAAAGTTCATCCTTAAGGTGTGTGCAGTTACCATCTGGGGATTCAGGTCCCGTGATGCCGGAAACACCGGGGGGGGGGGCGGGGGGGTGCCTTACGGGTATGTCGGCTCATCGAACCACTGCGGTAATTTGGTGAGGTTTCTCATTCTGATTTTCAGTTTGATACCCAATTTTGTATTTGTACTGCCGTATTCTTTTGCTTTAAGAGGACACCCCCCCACTCCGCTACACACACACACACACACACACACACACAGATAGTATCTTCTATATAAACCCGAATCAGCCCCTGCTTTCCCTCGTCCTGAGAATAAAGTCCACTTTCTTCATTCTGACCTGCAACTCGCCACTGCCTTATTGCTGATGCTCTGTCCTGGGCCCCCGCCCCCCTCTGGACCGCCCTCTGTCTGTCCCTCACCCTCTCTGGAATGCTCTTCTCTCTGCACTCTGTGTCTCCCGCCCCCGAAGAACTACCCCGTCCTCTTCCCTGTCCCCGTGGGACTTCGGGGCCCTCTATCCTGCTCCTGAAGGTCTTATACACCCTCCGCCACGCTTCCGGTAGGCTGCCGGCACCTCGGCCCCGCCCCTGGAGGACTTAGGAGCCGCCTCCGGGAAGTCTGACCTTCTGCCGCACTTCCGGGACACTTCCACCCTCCCGGTCCCACCCCAGAGGACTTCCGGGCGTCTTGTTCCCGCCCTAGGAGGTCTCACGCAGCCGAGGCCCAACCCCCGAAGGTCTATGCAGCCTGCGCCGCCATCTTGGTCTCACCCAGAAGGTCTTCCGGGTGTTCGGCCTCGCCCCGCTTCCGGGAGTCTTCCGCCACCCTGTCCCCGCCCCCGGAGAACTGCCGCGTCCCATTCCCTGCCCCACCCCCGCCCCGGGACTTCGGTGTCCTCTATCCTGCTCCCAAAGGTCTTACACATCCTCCGATAGAGTTCCGGCACCTCGCCCCCGCCCCTGGAGGACTTAGGAGCCGCTTCCGGGAAGTCTGACCTTCCGCCGCACTTCCGGGACACTTCCGCCCTCCCGGTGCCACCCCAGAGGACTTCCGGGCGACTTCCGCTTGCGGCGGACCCGCCATCTTGTTCCCGCCCTAGAAGGTCTCACGCAGCCGAGGCCCAACCCCCGAAGGTCCACGTAGCCTGCTCCGCCATCTTGGTCCCACCCCGAAGGTCTTCCGGGTGTTCGGCCTCGCCTCGCTTCCGGGAGTCTTCCGCCACCCTGTCCCCGCCCCCGGAGAACTGCCGCGTCCCCTTCCCGGCCCCCCCCCCCCGGGACTTCGGGGTCCTCTGTCCCGCTCCCGAAGGTCTTACACGTCCTCCGCAATTCTATGGAGAGGTTTACGGTATCAAATTACAATAGTAAACTCAACATTTACTTAATCTGATGGTGCTCAGACTTTTTTAGAAAGTGCAAATCATCACCTCTCGATTCAGACGCCAGGCTCTGGGATTGCCAAGAAGCCACTGAAGTCCACTGAACTCAACGCGCTTCACCTGCTCCTGTGCGCTCCAGAGGAACTCTTCCATCAACCTGTCAGTGTGCTTGCCGGCTGTGGCTCCCCGTCTGTCTCAGTGCTGCCCTCCTGTGGGGAACTCTGGGAATTACAGCTAAGGGAAGCTCACCGAGTCCATTGTACGGATAGGGCTAGATGGCTAGGCTCAGGGTTGATAGGTTTAGCGTTAATGAGCCTAGGGTTAACAGGCTTCTATCTTTAATAGACTCAGCCTTCCTGGATGGAGCTTCAGAAGAGCTAACAGATTTCGTATGTACCCCATCATCAGGCCCAGTGCTCTTTCGGGGTGGCTGTAGGAACCCCGAAAGCGAGGAGTAAGGCCAGCGGGAGACTGTGCAGAGCACACGTCTGTCCCAGCACACTAAGTGTGAGTAGTCGTAGCGGGGGTAAAAAGAAAAAGAATGGCAAACTACCTAGATACTACCTGACTTCGTGAGATAATATAGCTTATTTAATTATTTCTGCACAACAGTGAGGCAGCAAAGCAGAAGTTATTCTTTCTTATTAATTTTCTAGAATTAAAAAATTCAAACATACATAAAATATTCAAATATAATGACTTGAAGAGTTCTTGCCATACACTTTTAACAATTATTGACATTGTTCCAGTAGATATCCATATTGATGTAGGTTAGGATCTTGTGGCATGTGCAGGTTCACAGCTAAACGAGTGGTGGTGCCAAGTATTCAAAATAAGGTTTTCAGCTTTGCAGTCCTTCGTCCTTCCTTAATCACCAAATTTTTTTAGGTAAATCATTCTTCTAACTCCCCAAATTTGAGACAGTACTAGAGAAATGATATTCAAAGTTAAAATTGAATTTGTACAGCCAAAACTTAAGTCTCTCACAGTGTTAATGTCATGTTTCTTATTTATACCTTTTATGTATCCAGTTTACTTTGTCTCCTGTTATTGGCAATTTTTTGGTCTTGTTTTAAATTGTTGTTCTTTTACAGTTGTCCCAGTTTTTCTCCCGTGTTGTTTGTATTTTTAACTATCGACCCAATACCTTCTTATTTTTGTTCTTATACTGTTTTTAGTGTGCGTCACTGCTTGAACCCCTTCACTTTTTTTTTTTTTTTGAAATATGTCATCTGTGTGCTATTAGTAGGTTGCTCTTCTAATTATCATTATTAGCTTTAAAGGGTGTAGACTCTGGGAAAGCTTCTTATTGAACTGTCATTGTACTGTGCAGAGAGTGCCCAGTTCCACAGACAAGCTCTTCCCTCGTATTTTGCAAGGTTCCGTTCCTCGGGTGATCTGTAGGGAAACGACCTTTAGTGGCCCTCCGGGAGGTTTCAGGCAGAATCAGTAGCTCTGCAGGCAGTGACTGCTTTTGTTGCAGTATTTCTGTGTATCTGTGTCTTTGGAGGTCTATCGGTTACCATTACTCTAGTAGTCATTTGTGGAATAATCAGAATGACCCCGTGCTGGCACTTCCATGCACAGTTTTATTTCATCCTCACCGTGGTCAGTTTTACAGAAGGCAAAACTGATATGCAGAGAAGGAGGTAACTTGCTTTCAGGTCAGACGGCAGGTGTTAGAGGCTGGAAGGAACCCAAGCCGTCCACCTGAAAATCCTGTGTTCTTAACCAGCGTGCTGTTATCCCCTCTCTTCATACTCAAATCTGAGTAAGACTAGGTCTCCAATTTTAAGAAGCGCAGGCTAATGCCTCATCGTCCTTAATAGCAAATTTCTGCAACTAGGTGAAAGTTGTTTCGCGACCGACGATGAAACTCCGAATATTGGAAAGAAAAGGGAATTGTCAGATGGCATGGACTCGTGTATTCATTCGTGTATGCATTCAACAAAGTGAGCACCTACTATGTACTTCGTATATCTTTGTATATTAAAATCATGTATGTCTGGCTGGTGTGGCTCCGTGGGTTGAGTGAACTAAAGGGTTGCTGGTTCGATTCCCAGTCAGGGCACAGGCCTGGGTTGCAGGCCAGGTCCCCAGTCAGTGTGGGTGCATGAGAAGTGACCACACACTGATGTTTCTCCCCCTCTGTTTCTCCCCACTTCCCCTCTAAAAATACATCAATAAAATCTTTTCTAAAAACATGGAAATTAAAGCACGTTTATTTTACATCTACCGTTGATACGTTTATTTTACTTCCATACATGTTTTCTAGGTTTGAAATGTTGTGTCAAGCAACCCCCTAACTGGTCATTTAAAGGCTTCTGTTACTCGGAAGTTAAATAAGTCTGTACTAAGTACCGAGTGCTTCTTAGGGAACTCTGCCTATTTCCATGAGAGTCCTCTGATTTAACTTAAAAACATACCTGAACTGGAGTGTTCCTTATTGATCACAAAGAATTGTATTAATATTTCATCTTTAAAGTACTATTAATAATAGCCTAACTAATAGTTTGGTTCACTAATGATGACGAACTTTTAAAAGTTATTTGTAGGAGAGAAGCCAGTACGTTAACTTTTAAAAATTTGTTAGACAGGATTAGCTGAACCGTTCTTTATTGCAAAACATGAAGATAGCTTGTTTAAGGATTTTTTTCGAGGCGACGAAAGATGGGTTCGTCCTGTGGAACACCCACAAATGACAAGATAAAAATCCAGTTTGGCCTCGCCATATCTCAGTTAGTGGGTGTGGTAGGTGTGCATGTCATTCTGTATTCTGTACCCCGTCCTCTTCCCTGTCCCCGTGGGACTTCGGGGCCCTCTATCCTGCTCCCGAAAGTCTTACACACCCTCCGCCCCGCTTCCGGGAGTCTTCCGCCACCCTGTCCCCGCCCCTGAAGAACTGCCGCGCCCTCCTCCCTGCCCCCGTGGGACTTCGGGGTCCTCTGTCCGGCTCCCGAAGGTCTTACACATCCTCCGAAAGGGTTCCGGCACCTCGTCCCTGCCCCCGGAGGACTTAGAAGCCGCTTCCGGGAAGTCTGACCTTCCGCTGCACTTCCGGGGCCCTTCTGCCATCTTGTTCCTGCACACTGACTGCCGCTTCCAGCAGGCCAGCCATCTTGTTCAACCCCTCTTTCCCCCCACAGTTCTCTTCCCTTTGCTCTCCACCACGCTGCAAAGTAGGCAGGGAACCAGCAGTGTCCCCATCAGAAATGAGAAACCGGGACCCACTCAGCCCTGATTCCAAAATCAGCGTTTCTATGGAATCCCCAGTGATTTGTAACCATGTCTGAGACCCGCTGACAAGGAGCAAGAAGGGTGGGGGTGCTCAGATCCTGAGACTCATCTGAGCAGGATGAGCCTCTCAGTGACCGTGGAGGCAATGTGACAGAACCCCTGGGCTGCTCCAATTGAAAACAAACCTACGGGCTCTTTAGTCAGGGGCCCGATTGCCCGCCACCAAAATGATAACTCTGAATACCAGAATTTAGTGAAAAGAAAAAGAATTGTTTATTTAACAGTTATCTAGATTTAGATTATATGCGGATTTCTGCTGTTAAGTATTATGTTCTTTAAAACACCCATAAACACATATCCTTGCCTCCCCCCTACCAAACCAGGCTAGTTTTAGAAAAGTTAGAGAAACCGTTTCCCCACTTTCCAAACACAGTTCAGTTTTGGCAGCAGCTGCCAATCACTCAATTCTGATTGGGGAGGTCCTTTCTGTGCTGTGGTACCCTCCAGGTCTTAATGCAGAACCGCCTGGATTCTCAGCCTCCTTGGAAACTGCCTTCTTCCTGCAAAGCGCATGGATCTCCTCTCCTCAAAACCACATGGCGAGAGCCTCTTAAAGCAGCCTGGAGACCCCTTCTCTAAGCCACACCGAGAACTTAGCTTCTTTATTCCGCATGGAGAAGGCCCCTTCACCAAGCCGCGTGCCTTTTATAGGCACCCGTCCCACTTGCACACTGGATTGGTGCTCCTCTAGCTGCTTTCCTGGCCGTTGTTCCCAGAGTGGGTGGGTGGGTGGGTGGGTGGGTCTGTGGACATTCAAGGACCTTGGGGTCCTTTTAAACAAGCAGACTGTGCTGAGACTATCAGTTTCTGCCTCTGCTTCAACCTCCACTGGTTTGTATAGTCAGAAGCAATGAGGCTTGATTTTCCCAGGTGCTGGGACTGGGTGCTGAGAGGGCTGGTTTGGTGCTGGGACTGGGTGCTGAGAGGCCTGGTGTGGTGCTGGGAGCACTGCCCAGGTGTCTCTGCTGAGTTTTCAAAAACGTGTGGGTGTGCTTTCTCCTGGCGTGCTGCTGTTGCCAGTGCCACCACACCGTGCCGTATCTGGCCATGCTGTGCTGCTCCTACTTGGTGAGTGTTTCTTCTCTCCACGTTAGTTTGCTGGACTTCCGTGCAGCTCGATGTTGTGGAGCTTTTGGTTGTGTCTACTTTTGAGGTCGTTGTATTCTTTCTCGGTTGTGGAGGGAGATGCAGCGTGTCCGTCTAGGCCTCCATCTTTGCTGGAAGTCCCTGTGGTGTTTTTTCATGGGTCTATGGAGCGGTTCAGGAATTTGCTTGTCATTGGTTTGTAGGGGCCATGCTCACGTTCTCATCAGTGTCTGAAGTATGAAGTTGGTCTGCTTGTTTTAGGTCCCTGTGTTTTAGAAATGATTGCCTTTTCCTTTTTAGAGCAGCATGTGATCAAAAAAACAGGTGTCTGTAGGCCATATCCCAGGGAAGGGTGAAGATATGCAAGTCATGTAGGAAGCAGGGAGGGATCCTCAGGGAGGCTTGGCCAAGTCTTCGAGTGTCATAGCAGGTGAGCTACTGAGAAGGATGTGTGTCCCCAAGTGGGGCCTTTCATGCGTGCCATCTGTCTCATGGGTAGGAGGGCAGATAGGGATGGGAGGTAGTCCTGTCTCTTGTCAGTATTCCCTGATGGAGTGGGTTGTTGAGTTGGCCACTTTGGGTATGTGGTGGAGCAGGGTAGAGGATAAGTCATCGTTGTCTACTGAGGGGTTGGGTGCTTGGTGTGCTGGGGTTCATTAGATTTTCCTGTGAATATAGGGGAGGCAGCCTCCCTTGCCTACTTTTGGGAGATGGGTGCGGAAATTAGAATGGGTGTCCATTGGAATGTCACCGCCAGTTACCCAAGTGGATCTATTCTTTGGCAGAGAAGAGATGTGTCTTTTCAGAATCTCTGGCTATTGTTCTGGCCTCCAAGTAGAGTCGATGGCATCGGAGTAGGGTGCCATCATCCCTATTCTGACAGTCAGGGTATGTCCCGTTGTCCCCTACGTTGTGTGGAGGTCCATCTGTATTGTACTGCAGAAGAAAATGAGCCTCTTTGTTGTGATACTTTTGAGTGTCCAAGTTGTCCTAGTTGAGAGTAGTGAATTCCAGCTGTGATAGAGCGGGGTTGGGGTGGGAATGGAGGGCATCTCTGTTTCTTGGCTGGTGTCCTATTGAGAAAAGAAAAGAAGAGAAAAGGCAAGGCAGGGGGAGGGGAGGAGGAGGGGGAGGGAAGAGAAGGTGAGAGAAGGAATGGTCCAGGAGAAAGAGAAACATAAAGATAAGAGAGTTCTGGGCTCTGAGAGGATCCCTGTGTCCTTATTCCAGGAGTCAGCTAGTGGGATGTAGGGTGTCCCTTGGGTTTTTCAGCATAAAGCTATTGGATATCTGTGGTGAGAGGAGATAGAATGAAGGCGAGTTGCTTGTTGTATTTGGAAGTGTCCCCCTGGATCACCTGAGGGGGTGGACAGCGGTTCACGGGGTGTCCCGTCGCTCCCCACCGAAAAGCAGTGTATGTGTCTGGTGACATGATGCTGTGGTCAGGCTGCAGAGATTTGTTGTATCCATGTTGTTTTCCAGAGAGCAGGGATAGTTTTAGATGAAGGTGGATCATTTCTATCCATGTCAGTGTTTTTCTCTGTGTGGCTACTTTCCTGGAAGGAGCAGGAGAAGGAGGGAGAGGGGGAATGGTAGAAGTTTGATTGGAGATGTTATGCAAGGAATGTCGGTTGGTAGGATGCTCTTGCACTGAACCGGAGAGGTTTGTAGTGTTTTAAAACATCTGCCCCCTAGATGTCTTTGGCTTACTCCACTTTAGCTTTGGTGGGTATATTTTAGGAAAATGGAGGATGCTCTTAAAGAGGAGTCATCAAGGCATCTGTGTAAAAGCATTCCTGGTGAGAGGTGGGCTGGGATAGTAGGCTAACCTGTTTTAGAAGGATCTCCTCTACGATGGTACTTGTTGTCTGAGGGCATGGCCTGGAGAGAAACAGTGAGAGGAGAGGAAGGTTCTGGCAGGAGTTGAGAAATGGGCCGAGTTTTACCGTGACCCTGTTTTCTATGCTGTGTCGTAGAGGCAGGTATTTGTCATTTTAAGTGTAGAATTGACAGCCTTTTGTAAGAAAAAAGGAAAAGCGGTGAGTTCCAAAGCAGTGAAAAATAATTAGGAGTCAAGGGCAAATGTCATTAGAGGGTCTGTAAGTCAGAATGGACTGTATTAGCCTGTTGACCAATGAGGAAAGGGCCTTTCCACAGCTTAACTCTGATATCTTCTGAAGACCCAGGATATCGGAGATGAAAGGAGGGGAGGTCGTTGTCACCAAGGTCCTGGAGATGGGAAAATGTAATTGGACAGCCCAGCCAACCAGAAGGAGAAAAGTGAAAGAAGAATCGGTGGCAGACCTATCACCGGAGCACTGTGAGTTAATTTTCACTTTGAGGGAAGTTAGGTCATCCTGTGTGATTGCCACTGTGGAGTATCCAGCATGAAACACGGAGAAGGAGGGGGAGAGGAGAGGTGGGGCAGCTTTAGATGCTATTAGGGACAGAAGCAGCTAGCTGCATCTCTTCATTATGTACGTGGGTTTGGCTTTTTGGCTGTGGGAAGGGCTGCAAATCTGTGAATACACAACTGCCTCACTGACCGGTGAAGTCATTCCTGAAGGTGGAAGAGAACTTTCAGTAGGCTGTTATAGACTCTTGTAGAATTTCCTTCCTTGAGAAGTATGTGCAGGGGATTTAAAGTCATCATGAATCCTGAGCGGCTGAGAATGTATTTTCTGTGGTAAGAAAAAGGTGAATCGCAGAGATATCGGAAGGGCTCTTTGCAAAGTATGGGAGCCCATTGGAAGACGTTAGAGATTTAGAACCTTGTGAGCCTTGTCAGCCAAGGAACAGATGTTGTGAAATCATGTCAGACTATGGAAGGTGACCGTGGAAGGTCTGTGACACCCGCACAGCCTACCCAAGCCTGGTTTTAGACTGTTGGGAAGGAGTAGAGTTTGAAGCTTAGCGCAGTAGTTCAGGAAGCAGAGGACATGTCATCGTTCTGCCAGGCATGACTGTAGCCATTTGGCAGTGGCAGTGTCACAGAATGGGGGGAGTTCAAAAAATTCCTAGCGCCTGTGGGTTGTGAGATGGGGAAAGGAGACAGCTAGGAAGGTGTCTTCCCACGTGTTTGGGTATGGGCTAGTGTCCTTGTTGTGCAAATCACTTTGGTTTTTTCACGGGCAAGGCAATGGGAGGGGGTCGGGAACCAGGAACGGTGTAGAAGAGCACTCACAGTGTGTTGAAGGTTCTGTGAATGGTGAGAACAGGTTATCATGTCGACTGCGTTCAAGGTGCAGTCAGGGATTTAGTAAGTGGCAGACGTTTTAGGGACAGAACATCATGTGGCTTGGAGGTGAGAACACCATGCGGATTTAAAGGAAAAGGAGAATTCTGTGCAGTTGACAAGAAGGCTGGGAACTGCACGTGTTTCTGGACGAAAAGCTGAAGGGCAGCACAACATAGGGAATGAGTCCCCAATCAGGGTCGAAGGATTTGGAGATGCCGGTCAAGTTAAAATGTGTCTAGAAAGTAGAGTAAACTGTATGTGTGACTTTTTAAAGAGGAGTCTGATTTCGTAGGGGAGACCAGACTGTGTTTGAGGGTGTTTTAACAGAAAATAAGACATAAATGCAGAAATTTTGCAAATCATGGAACTGTCTATAACTATGAAAGAAGGAAATTTTTTAATTGTCACTAAAGTGTGGTATGGAGAGTTATGCTTCTGGTGGTGGGCCATCGGGCACATAAGAACTGAACAGCTTGTGGGATATGTTTCCATCGTAGCATCCCGTGGGTTTTGTTACAACAGAAAAAACCATGGCCTTCTTCATGTTTCTGTTAGTCTATGCATTTCCTCTTTGTTGCTGGTTATTCCACTCTTAAAAAAAAGTGTCTGGTGTATGAAGGGAGGCGTGGGATAGTTCTCTGTGCCCTTGTCTGGTGAGTGTGGGTATAGGGGGTCTGGGTTCCATTCGTAGCTGAGAAGAAAGCCTAGGGTCAGTGAGGTTGTGGATGGTGTTCCCTAGTGTCAGAGGATCCTTTGGGCCCTTTGGGGGAACATGAAGCTGTTAGGGTAGCCCTGCTGTGAGAAATCACCTAGAGACTGCTGTGGGAACAGATCACGGGTTTATTGAGGGAGCCAAGGAAGGGGTAAGGGTGTTCAGGGTAAAGGAAATTCTCCGTACTGAATGAACGTCTCTTAGGAGCCAGGGAGATGGGTGGCGGAGGCGGTGGGGGTAGCTTCCGGTCCTCCCGGTGGGCCTGTAAGAATCGCCATGGTCGGTCCTGTCTTCAGGTAGCCATTTTTTAGCCCTTTCGGTAAGGGGGAGTTTGCTTATTGATATGTTTAGTGTTAGTCGGATATTGACATCTCATGGGTTTCCCCCTCCCACAGCAGCTTAGTTAACATTTTGGGCTAAGTCTATGAGCATTTCCTTTTGGAAAGTTTCAGTCTCTTCACTTATGTTTTGGGAAATGCTAGATGCAGGGTCTGTTTGATCACCAAAGTTCAGGTGTCCATGACCTGACAGAACATCATTTCCAGTTGCCTCCTCTCAAGGACCCAGAAACAGAATGAAGTGATTTGTGTATATCGATCGAGTTGTCAGGTTCAACTGTCCTAGGAAGAGTAAATTTTGTTTAGGACCAGGGAAGAAACGTTCCCAGGGAAGCCTGCCACAGAGCACCCACCCTGGACCCGGTGGCCATCCAGTGGTGGGGTCCTCTGGTGAATCTTGCAGGCCGGTATTGTGTACCTCGCCAATTTTGTCACACCAGGTATTTTGTTTCCGAAAAAATGAAGGGTGTTCTGGGCTTTAGGCATGTTTCCCAATTTAGAGAATAAAGTTAGGTATGAAGTATCAGGAAGTCTGTTAGTATGCATGGAATGTTTGATTCGTGAATGGGAGCAGCAAGGGTAGGGTGGGCAAAGCTCAGGGTGGGAAGCTTGCAGTAGGTCGGCCGGGTTGCCCATGGCGTTCCAGAGCCCCGGATTCACGAGTGCCAGTCCTTTGTTTTGAGGAGGGACGTATTTGTGTGTGGGGGGGTGTAGGGGTGGGGGAGTTGAATTTGTACGGAGAGGGAAAGGTGTCTGCCTCGTAAGACCTTGGTCATGGATCCTTAGAAGTGTGAGTGGGTTTTCTCCAAGGCCCTATCTGAGGTTTTCCATGTATTTTGCCCTGGAATGTGAATATGTTCTGAAATGGTCTCCTCAGGTATTATGGAAGGATGCTTAAGAGTTTCAAGAATTTTTGTTTCTGCAGTCATTTTTGTTGTTGAAGTTGGAAGAGCAGGTAGTAGGACGGGAGAGGGCCCAGGAGGGTGGAACTAGGGTCGTAGGCACGAGTTTTCTATTCCATTCGTTCCCTATGAGGTGAGTGGTGGTCTCCAAAAGTCCTTGGAGTCTGCCGGTTGGGGGATGGGGAAAAGGGAACAGCTTTGAGGAACTGTTTTAAGGTACCCTTGAATGACAATGGCTATGCTAGTTTCTGAGTTCTGCCAATCGCTTAGGTCCTCCTAAGGCCTCCAGGCGATGAGCGGGGCTAAGAGCCTAGAGCCTGCGCAAAGTTCTGTGAGTGGTCAGAACTCGTTACCACGCCCATCGCGTTACAGGACTGCAGTCAGGGATTCAAGAAAAGGGGTCAACATTTTAGAGGGGGGGATGAGATCCACGGAGTGTATCAGGAGTGCAGAGAACTTGATGGTGCTCTGATAGGGCCAAGCACACGTTTTCCTGGATTGTTATAAGGAGAGAGAGGACATCGTCCAGGAGATCCCAAAGGAGAGAGGTGACAGATCTGGGATGGGGAACTTCTGGGCCTGTTTTTGGCTTGGGGAGCAAGGGATGTGCTGGCTCCTGTGGGAGAAGAGGGCTAGTGAGCTGAAGTGCCTAATGCCTCCCCCAGGTTGGGATACTGAAAGTAAAGACCCATTTTCCTCAACACTAGTTGGGTTTTACACCAAGGGCCCACGTGAAAGAATCTGGTTTTACTCTGTCACCATTGTGACGATGACGTATGTGGCTCGTGGAGCCTGTAGTCAGGTTTGCTCTGTGTCAGTTTCAGTGCAGCGGATGTCCATGCGACGTGTGCCGTTCCTACTTTCTTTAGGACAGCCGTATTTGTTAGTACTGTTGTTAGAAACAAGGTCATAGTGACTCTCAAACCAGTAGCAAAGTCATTGGTAACAAAAGGCAAATGTAATTAAAGGGTCTTAAGGGCAAATGTAATTAAAAGATCTCTGAGAAGGGAGTGGATAACATTAGCATATTCACAAATCACAATAGGGGCATTTAGATGAACGTGTTAGATTGTACCTCCGGAGTATCCAGTCATGGAGAAACGGGGAAGGAGGAGAGGGGAGGGGAAACTAGTTGCGTTAGGGTGGGGAAGCTAAGACTATAAAACCAGGTTCCTTTGTCTACTTGGGGCGCACATTCTCCTGGCTATGAGGGTGCGCCCGGCTCTGCAGACTCGTGAATAAAGGCCTCGCTTTACTGCTCAAGTCCTGTGTCCCAGTTTTTATTGTGAGCGTTTCTCACAATTTGGGTGCTCGTCCGGGATCCTCTGCCTGTATGCGGGAAGGGCTCTGAGCCAAGGTGGGGAGACGCGTCCTACCCTCTTTTGGGTGGCCCGCTTGACCCAGGGCCCACCCGCCTCAGTGTCCGGAAACGACCCGAGACTTCTTGTTGGAACAGCAGTGGATCGACGCAGGGGGAAACAAAAGCAAACACCGCGGCAACCAGGCAACCTCGTGCACGGGCCAAGGTAGGAAAATTGGACTTAAGTACTGCCTTGGTGGTTGGGCATCCTCGGGAAGCTGATTGTGCGTGTGGCTGGTACGAGTTGTGCGTGTGGCTGGTACGAGTGTGGAGTGCCTCTCCGCTGGGTCCGCTGTCCCGTGAGGGAGACGGCCGGAGTGCATCTCCGCTGGGTCCGTCCTCCCGTGAGGGAAACGGCCGGAGTGCATCTCCGCTGGGTCCGTTGTCCCGTGAGGGAAACGGCCGGAGTGCTCCTCCGCTGGGTCCATTCTCCCGTGAGGGAATGGCCGGAGTGCACCTCCGCTGGGTCCGTTCTTCCGTGAGGGAATGGCCGGAGTGCACCTCCGCTGGGTCCGTTCTTCCGTGAGGGAATGGCCGGAGTGCACCTCCGCTGGGTCCGTTGTCCCGTGAAGGAAACGGCCGGAGTGCACCTCCGCTGGGTCCGTTGTCCTGTGAGGGAAGCGGCCGGAGACGAACGAAGCATCTCGGTCTGTGTGCACGTAAGCGAGTGTGGAGTGCCCCTCTGCTGGGTCCGTTAGGTTGAGAACACAGCCGGATTCAGCCACGGGAATCAGCTGAGGATGGGAAATGGAAATTTTAGGCTTAGGGGTGGGGACCAAAAGTAAGGAAGAACAGACAATGGTAAATTATTGTTGTTTCCTTTGGCCAAAGGAACCCATTTAGGGGAAATCTGTCTCCTAGCCCCGATTTGGGTCTGATGAATGTTGGGTTTGTCAAGCCCTGGTCTTATATGTGGGTTCAGCTTTTTTGGATTGTTTGTTTGTTTGTTTGTTTTTGGAGAAAGAAGAGAGGGGCATCGCTGTGTGGTTGCCTCTCGCTCGTGCCCCCAGTTGGGGACCTGGCGTGTGGCCTGGTCGTGTGCCCTGACTGGGAGTTGAACCGGCAACACTTGGTTTGCGGGCTGGTGCTTGGTCCACTGGGTCACAACAGCCAGGGCCAGGCATCAGCCTTTAAGGAAGAGAGGGAATATACTCTCTGCTGATCACCACCTACCAGCAGATCCGCAGGTCTCTTCCCTGTAAAAAAGAAAAAGATAAGGCCTGGGACCCTCTGTCCTGTCTCCCATTGCCTTATAGCCCTGGCCAGCCGGCAGCCAACTGGGCGGAGGCACCGTGGACGGACAGTACAGACGGAAGAGGCCAGGAACACCTAGCAGATACCCCACCAGTATCCGCCCCCATGACACCTACGGGCGCTGGTGGCAACTTATCTAAATTAAGAAAGGAATTGAAACAATGTAAGCAAGACCTAAAGAACTTCCCCGTTCCCTCAGAGCAGCCGGTTTCCCCTTAGGGAAGTCTCCAGGGGTCCAGGACATATTAGATATGTCAAATGCTCCTTCAACAAGCACTGAAGTTAGAAACTTCAAGCGCAATATGAAGCGCTTGGTAAAGGACCCCCTTGGACTGGTAGAATAATTAGATCAGTTCCCCGGACCCAGCATATACATGTGGACGGAATTAATGCCTATACTAGACATCTTCAGTGGGGAAGAGAAGGGAGTGATCAGACGGGCTGCTATGATGATATGGGAAAGGGAACATCCCCCCGGTCAGGAAATTGTCCCGGCCTAACAGAAGTTTCCCAGTATAGACCCTGATTGGGATAACAGGCCGGAGGCTAGGGCTCAAATGAAAGACCTTAGGAGCTTCGTCATCAGGGAAATCAAGGAGTCCGTTCCCCATGCACAGAATGTCTCCAAGGCATTCGAAATACAGCTCCATCAGATCCCTGCAGAAGCTCAGGGACAAAATGAGGAAGTATTCTGGTCTAAATCCAGAGAATGCTGTGGGACAGGGACTCTTAAAAGTCACCATTGTAACAGAAACTGGCCAAATATTTGTAAGAAATTGCAAAAAGTAAGTGAATGGACCAATTAAAGCAACTGAAAAACTCTTCAGGGAAGCTCAGAAAGTGTATGTTAGAAGAGAGGAGGAGAATGAGGAAGTAGCCCTATTTAGCTCTCTAAATCCGGGAGACAAAGGAACTGTTTTGGCGCCAAACTGCGCCCAGGTAAAGGTGCCTCCCATGGCACCACCCCTTCCGCAGGTAGGGGCGGCTCCCGCGGCAGCATCGGAGGCTCCTGGGGTGCAGCCCCCTCTGCAGGTGAGCGTGGCTTCTGCAGTGCCCACCCGTCTGCAGATTCAAGGGACTTCCCTCTCAGCACGCCTTTTGGTTATGGCCTCTGAAGTGACTGCAAAGCCAATGACTCCACCTCTGCAGGAGGAGAAATGGGTCTCTCCCTCCAGAGCCTGCATGAAGGTTGTGATTTGGACACTAAGCCTCATAGGTATACTGCCATTTAGGGTAAGCCACGTGAGTGCTCCACCATGGTGGATAAGTCACGTGGGTTTGCCACCATCTTGTGGGTGGCACTTATGGGTGCCACCATCTTCAAAGATGCTGCGTGTAATGCTGCCGCCATCTTTGAAGTGGGCAAAATGGTGGGTCAGATATGCTCTTAAGGTGATGTGCTTTGTTTGCAAAGTGGTATATGTCTAAACATTCAAGTCATTGCTGCATGACAGGTGTTTGCAAGGTCTAAGCTTCAGAGAACTGCAAAATATCTACAAATCTAGGAACTTTTAGCTGCCAGATACTGAGTTTGAGTACTGGCCTTCACCGTGCGGAAAAGAACAAGGATTGGAAGCATGTTATGGTTAAATCTAAAGCAGTAAAGGGTATTTAGAAAGTTTGTGAATGTTGCAGAAGGTCTGAGGAAAGTTGTAATTATAAAAAAAATTAAAAAAAAAAAGAGTTATGGAAGCTTTAAACCTGGGAAAAGAAAACCTCAGCTGCTTGTGTTCTGTTTATGCTCTGAAAGGAAGAATTGAGGTTTCCCAGGGAAATTTTAAAACTTCACATGAAAGAAGGGGAACCAGGAAAGGTGTAAGGCATGTAAATAAAAAGGTTGGTTAGAAATTTATAAAGGTTTTGAGAAGAAATTGTATGGTTTTAGTAATAGAAGGTATAATGCATGGAAATGCAGTTTTGAAGGACAAGGATTTCCCTTCACGCCTTTATATTTTTCTCCCTACGGGAACCCTCCAGTATTTGGCATTGTAAAGAAGTAAGAAGTGACATAAGGTTCCTTTGCATAAAACTAATAAGACCAGTTGCTAATGGTGGTAATGTCAGCCGAGGCTTTGACTGGAATGTCATGCCTGAAGGAGGCATGCCTAGGCTAATGCAAGCCCATGAGGGAAAGGCCTAACACCTTGGGTGGTTGTGCGGTCCATGGCAATCTTTCTAGGGAAGAAACAAAGGTTGCTTCCCTGATAAATGGCTAGGAGGAAACTTTAGGCACAATGGAAAGCTTGAAGAACTTGTAAAAAGCATGGGTTTTACAGGCAAGCCCAGATGGCAGGTGTGTGGCTCAGTTTCTGTGCCCTGATGGGCAGACTAAAAGTCAACATGAATGTTCCTTGTATAAGTTCCAGCAAAGCAGACTTAAAAAAATCTTATGTGGTCAATCACTGCACTTGTTGTGTTTATGCAAATGAACAGGCTAAATTAAAACTGGACTTAATGCAGTCCCTTTAATAACAAGGAGGGTAATCTTAAGGAGAAAAATCATGATTTGAGGAAAATCACAATGCTCGGTGGTAGACTATAAACTAGTGCAGCTAACTGTGTCTATAAAGTTCATTTTAATTCAAAGTTTGTTTTCATTCAAAAGTTAAAACAGGTCTGTGATATCAACAATGCTTAATTTACAGGCAAGAAGAATATCAAATGCCTTGCAACTGGATGTCTTCCCAATAAGACAGTCTTGCAAATTTAGAAATTGGTTTGTGAATTGTGTTGTGCGAATTAACATGTGTGTGTTCTTTCTGTTTTCATAGGGTATAAGCCTATAATCTCATTACCTGAGTGATTGTCTGTACATAGAAGCCTCACTTAAGAAGCCCATCTGCATTGCTGCCTCCTGAGACTCAACAGTTTGGCTGAACTAACTGGTTGGGTTGGCGAAGTATGGGTTGGTCAGTGGGCTTCACTTTAAACTGGTCTCTCTTTTGCTTAAAATAACTTTCACCAAGGAGCTCCTTCCCGAAACTGCCAGCCTCTCCAGTGCAACCCTCTTCTTCTGACACTGAACCAGCCACAGACCTTAAGTCAGGAACCCCATGTGGCTGCCAGAGTTTATGGCCTAAAAGCTAATGTATCTGACATAAATCCAGCAGGGTGGCTAGGTCTTCACTTAGTGACAACTACTCCTTCCCTAGAAAATCTAACTTCTCTCAGCTACACCTCAGAAAAGACTCCAGAATAATCCAGCCAAGGTAAAAGTTTTTAAGGTATTAGATCTCAGACAAACCTTAGAGATAGAGACTGGGTACGGAGACGCAAATGCTTGGGTAGAATGGGTCAAATTTGCTGTTAATTCCCTGAATAAAAGCAACTGTTATGCTTGTACCACAGGGAGACCCCAGGCACAGGTCGTACCATTTCCACTAGGCTGGGACTCTGACCCCTTGGGAATGGCCTGTATGCTCGCTCTCTACCAGGATGAGAATGCATGGGGAAATGGGACTTGCAGAAGCTTGTCTCTCCTCTTCCCTCTATAAGGAGTAATGGGACTCAATCCCTCCCTTCATACTCAGTGGGGCCCATGAATTACTCTTCTTGCCTCTCTAGGTGGGAAGCGAATTCGGGTACCCCTGCAGAAGAACTCCGAACATGCACTCATACCAGAAATGCGAGCCACCTTCACAGTGGGGCCGGCGACTATATTCCCCTCCAAGTCCCCAGAGCAGATGTCTGGTGGTATTGTGGGCAAAGGAGTCTCTGGAAAATCCTACCTGACAGGTGGAGTGGAACCTGTGCCCTGGTTCAATTGGCTATCCCATTTACCCTAGCATTTCCAAAACCGGTCCAGACTAGACTGCCCCTGTTAGGGAAAAGAGGTCAGTGGGGCCTGGTGGATCCTTTGATTCTCATATCTATATTGACGCAATTGGGGTCCCCAGAGGAGTTCCAAATGAGTTTAAAGCTAGAAATCAAATAGCAGCAGGGTTTGAGTCAGTGCTCTTCTGTTGATTTATTTATTAAATGCCACCAGTTGAGTGGCTTTGGAGAACAGGATGGCACTGGATATGATGCTGGCAGAAAAGGGAGGTGTATGTGTAATGCTTGGGGGGCAGTGTTGCACCTTTATCCCTAATAATACAGCCCCTGATGAATCTATCACTAAGGCTCTGCAGGGACTAACTACCTTAGCAAATAAGCTAGCAGAAAACTCAGGTATTGACAATCCCATAACAGAATGCTTAGAAAATTGGTTTGGCAACTGGAAAGGAATAATCTCATCAGCTCTGGTATCCCTCATAGTGGTAGCAGGCATCCTCACAGCTTTAGGCTGCTGTATTCCATGCGTCAGAGGTTTAGTTCGAAGACTAATTGAGACTGCACTAACTAAACAGATGCAGCAACTTTTCATAATCTCCTCCTCCCAGAGACCAAAGGGAATCCTAACCATGAGGAAAAAAGTCAAGAAATCCTCCTTAAATTTGGAGGAATAAATAGAATGGTTTGAGTAGTCAATTTTCCAAAAGAGACAGGGGGAAATTGTTAGAAACAAGGTCATAGTGACTCCCAAACCAGTAGCAAAGTCATTGGTAACAAAAGGCAAATGTAATTAAAGGGTCTTAAGGGCAAATGTAATTAAAGGATCTCTGAGAAGGGAGTGGATAACATTAGCATATTCGCAAGTCACAGTAGGGGCATTTAGATGAACGCCTTAGATTGTACCTCCGGAGTATCCAGTCATGGAGAAACGGGGAAGGAGGAGAGGGGAGGGGAAACTAGTTGCGTTGGGGTGGGGAAGCTAAGACTATAAAACCAGGTTCCTTAGTCTACTTGGGGCGCACATTCTGCTGGCTATGAGGGTGCGCCCGGCTCTGCAGACTCGTGAATAAAGGCCTCGCTTTACTGCTTAAGTCCTGTGTCCCGGTTTTTATTGTGAGCGTTTCTCACACAAAGGAGAGAGGTGACAGATCTGGGATGGGGAACAGGATGGCCTGTTTTTGGCTTGGGGAGCAAGGGATGTGCTGGCTCCTGTGGGAGAAGAGGGTTAGTGAGCTGAAGTGCCTAATGCCTCCCCCAGGTTGGGATACTGAAAGTAAAGACCCATTTTCCTCAACACTAGTTGGGTTTTACACCAAGGGCCCACGTGAAAGAATCTGGTTTTACTCTGTCACCATTGTGACGATGACGTATGTGGCTCGTGGAGCCTGTAGTCAGGTTTGCTCTGTGTCAGTTTCAGTGCAGTGGATGTCCATGCGACGTGTGCCGTTCCTACCTTCTTTAGGACAGCCGTGTTTGTTAGTACTGTGTCACCGTGGAAAAGCTGGTCTGCTTTTGAGTGGAGAAGTGAGAGGTGCCGTTTCCCCCTGGGATAGAGGGGAGGCGGTGGCTTTGTCTTTCCCAGACAGTGGACAGAGTCACGCTGTGTTGGTTGTTTGTGGTCACTCTTGTGCTGCCTTGTCTGTGTCGTGGTGCTGTTGAGGTGTTCGTTCACAACTGTGGGGTTTGTTACCCGTGTCTCTTTGTCTGTGTCCTTTCCTCCCTCCCTCTGTCCCTGTGTGCTTCTTTCTCTCTGTGTTTGCAGTGTATGTGGAGTTCCTGTGTTTAATGGTTGTTGCCTCTTCCTGAAACGTGTGGCCCTGGTGTGCACTGCAGTGTGTGGTGGCTGATGCCGGGCACTTGTGTACTTTTAGGAAGCAGTTTGTTGGCTGTGGAGTGGCCGTAGGTATGTGCCCATTGGGAAACTAAGTGCTGTATTTTCTGGGGCTGGCTGTGTGCCGGGGAGCACCCCCCCCAGTGTGACTGGGTGGGGTCTTGGGGGGCCAGCTGTGTAATTAGATCTCTGTCTTTTACTAGGGTGTGGCTCCAGCTCTAAGATCTGAGGACTGGAAAAGCACCCTCTGAAGGGTTGTGGGAACCGGTCCAGCGGCACAGCTGTTCATCGTCTGGGGAGTGGACATCTGGATACCTTCTGAGTGCCTTAGGACTCCCGGTCCCTGCATGGATCTTCTGGCTGCTGCTTGTGAGTTACAGTCAGTCGTGTGGAGTAGGGCAGCTGCAACAGAGGCCCTGTGTGTCCTTTCAAGCTCATCCTGAAAGGAGGACTATGGTTGGGGCAGCGGTGTGAGGGTGGCACTTGTAGACAGATGGATGGTCACCTTCCCCCATTTGTTGCCATCCTTGGGTTCCTTGGAAGTGCATCTGCTCTGCAGTGCTGCTGGCTTCAGGCAGGCAGGTGTCCCAGTCTCAGTTCTGTGCGATGGGACCCCTGGTGCCTTGGGGAAAGAGAGCCCTTAGCTGAAGGGCTTTTGGGGAGTTGGAATGAGCGGCCTGGGCCGCTTGCCTTCCTATCGGAGCCCTTTGAGTCTAGTGTTCGGTTCCATTGATTCTCTGCCCTCCTGTGATGGGTCTGTGGGGTCCAACCTCTGTCACCCCTGCACCATGAGCTTCTCATCTGCCAAGTGTGCCCCTTAGTTGTTTGGGGCTGAGTCCAGCAGTCTTGGGTTATTCCCTGGAGGCAGCTTGAGTTTTGGCCTTGATCAGAGAAGCCTGGTTGGCAGAGGAAGAGGAGAGTGAGCTCAAAGAGACACTGAGGAGACATTGATACGAACAGGGGCCTGAAGGGAGGTCACGTGATTCTTGACCGGGTGTCCAGCATCTCAGAGCTGAGGAGGCTGGAATGGCTGGCTGTATGTGGAACTGCCATTGTGGTTTGTCTCTGAGGATTCTGGAGGATGGCCTATTTTGGGAGCTGAGGGCCACTCGCGGTTGGATCACCCTTTGCACACTCTTCAAGATGCCTTTCTCTACCTTGCATGTGGTCCCTTTATTGCCCTGTGGTCCTGAGAGGGTGAGGGGGTCGTGGGTGTGTGGATGGTGCCAGGAACGTGCCTTTGACTCATCCTGGCATGGCAGGGGTTTGACCGCATCTGTGTTGTATGTGTGGAGGGTGCTCGGGAGAGGCAAGGACAACCCGGAGGGGGCCCGGCCCTTGTTTCTTGGGCCGCTGATGTGGGTGGTGGCCGCAGAGTGGGGGTTGAGGGGATCGCCTGTGCCTTTTTCTGTACCTTCCCCAACTAAGAAAGTTTGTTGCCACTGAAGAGGAATGTCGTGGGGGGCCTATGGAGAGTGACATGCTGAGTGTAGAAGTTGGCATCTCTGAGCCAGAGGTGGTGGAAGGAGGGACAAGTGCTGGCCCGTGGTCCTGTCCATGACTGCGTGGGGAGAAAGTGGGTGCCCTGATGGAGGGACATGAGCTGGGGGGGCTCCTGGGGATCGTGCCTTGGGGACCTGGGAGCCTTCCGCCATTCCCCATAAAGTGCCTCCACCCACCCTCAGGAGTTGCTCCCGTCTGATGGCCTTGGCTACCCTGCAACCCAGGGCCCACTCCGTCTGCTCTGGCTCCTCCTGGCACTGCACCGTCATCTACAGTGGGGCTCTTCCCTTGTCTGGTGGGGTGTGTGTAGGAGAACCGGGGTGAGCCATCCCCATTTACCTTAGATCTGAGGGCGGACTGTCTTGTGTGAGGTAGCTTCCTATTTCAGTCCCTATCTAAGGTGTTCCTGTCCTTGATGCTACAACGGTGGCGGTGCCGCCTGTGGGATTGGCAGCTGTTAAGAGGGGGATGTGGATGCCGCCAAGGAGGCCGGGCTCCACCGTTGCCTGATTCCCCGAGGGGGTTGGAGGGCGAGTTTCCTTGGTCTCCCAGTGCCACCCTACAGCCCTGGCCGCGTGATAGTGGCACGGGTGTGCGACCTATATAATGTACGGCCCAAGTGCGGTCCTTGGCTTCTGTGATGCTTCTCCAAAGATGAGTTTTTTCCCTTTCATTCATCTTCCTGATTGAATGAGGTGATTTCTTCTCATGGCTTTTCCTGTGGTGCAAAGGAAGTTTTCCCTTTCCATGGGAACAGTGAGCTTCATAGGGTCCTGTGTGCTTTTTGGGTAATGTGTATCCTGTCCTGTGAACGGTGGGTGTATGTGTGTCTCTGCGTGTCTGTGTGCCCCCACCCCTGCCTGGCTGTAGGTGTGTCCTATCCTATGGGTGAGGGAGTGCCCCCCCCTTGCTGTGGGCACAGGAGCACCCTTCTGGAAGCCATCATGGCCCTCAGCACCTTTCCACCATCCCTGGGGCAGAGCCCCCCCATGGCAGCAGCGGTACTGCCACTACCCCCGGGGTCTCCTGTCCCTCGCGGTGCTCGTCAAGGCGGAGTCCCTGCAATCCCGATGGCAGAAACCACCCCACTCCGTGTTCCCTAGGTCTTCTGACATTCCAGTCACCTTTCCCACCCATAGCCGCCCCTTTTGTGTTATTTCCGCGGCCCAGCGGGAGCAGGGCTGTGACTCGCCCCCCGCCCCCGGCCCCAACTCCTCTGTGTGTGTGTGGGTGGTGGGGGTGTGGCCGGTGTAGGGCTCCTCGGGTGTCAGCCAGACAGTTGGTGGCGCAAAGGTGTGAAGAGACGGCGGGTGGAGGGGTTCCGGTGGTCGTCACAGAACTTTCAGAACGTGGCGGCGGGCGGATGTTATCTGTCCAGTGGGGGTCAGGAGGCACCGAGAGGGGGCGAAGGAGCGTGGCAGCGGTGAGCGACGTTGCCCTTGTCGGAAAGCACTTGTGGCTTCCCGAGGCGAGTGTGTAGAGAGGGCGCAGCCTTTCCTCCCGTGACTAAGGTCAGAGCGCGGGGAAGCGGGCCTGCCATTGGGTGCCTAGGCAGCAGCGGGGAGAGGGACACGAGCTGAGGTGGGTGGTGATTGTGCCTGGGCACCCGGGAGGCCCCCCGCCGTCCCGAGAAAGTGTCCGCCACAAGCCTCCCGGGCTGCTCCCCTCTGAGCCTCGTCGGTCCTTTCCCGTTCGGATACTGGGCTCCCGCTCGGTCCGCACCCCCTCGGCGGTGCCCTACTGAGCACCTGCGGGGCCCCAGTGTGGGGCTGAGAGCTGTTTCCTCTGCCGCTGGGTTTCTGCTGATGGGTTTCCTCTTTCGCAACCCAGAAAATGACGTCTGTGTAAAAACGTTGCGATCAGCCACCCTGTGATTCGAACCTCTGCCTTTCTGTATGCAAGGCAGGCACTCAATCCATTTGCCCATTCTCAGCTACGCTGCTTCACTTGCTTCCACAGGTACTTGACCGTGCTGCACGGAGCGTGCTTTCACCTGGACTGAATCGCTGGGCTGTCTCGGTGCTGCCGTCTTGTGGACACGTCCATGAACTGCAGGCCTTTGCAGGTGCATAGGCAGAACTGCTTGCTGTGCCCTGTTTTCCTTTCGGTGACTCTGTGATGAGACGCGCTGTCTGTTGCTTTTGTTCCCGGCAACTGCGTTGGAGAGGTCCTGGGGAAGAGGACCGCCTGCTCTGCCCTTCCCCGCGCTGTCTCTGGTGCTTGTGGTGAACGTGCTGGGTCTGATTTCCTTGTTGTCTTTCATTGCTGGCATTGTTCACGGAGGGTTGGTGGTGTGTGCAGCTTTCTTATCTGGGCAATCGAGGGCCTGGTACTCCCGGTTTCAGGGTCCCTGTGTTCTGCTTTCTGTCTGCTGTCGCTGAGCATGACTGCCCCGTGTGTGTTCCATCTCCCCTTGGCACTGCTGTACTTCCTGACCGTTTGTGTCTGTCCTTGTTGCGGGAACAAACACTGTGGCACCCTTCCACGTGTGTTCCTCTGTCCTATGATGATGAAAGGAGGCCTATTCGGTGATCCGTGCACGTGTGCTCTCCAGGCTAACGTGTTCCTGCCGTGGACTTTGCCTTCCCTTCCTTGACAGCGCTCTGTTAGTGCAAGAACAGACTGTGCCTTGTGTTGTCTTCCTGTGCATGTCATGAATCTTCTGGGGGAAGATTCTAGAGCCGCCACTGTTGTTAGATCCACCGTGTGACTGCAAGGATGTCGGCCCATGAAGGTGGAATACGACGGTGGTCCAGAATGTTGGCCCACCACAGGGACTTTACCGCTGACCCTCTGGCCTGTGTCATGGCAGTTACTCCACTGAGCTGCAGTGGGCTGTGTTTCTCCTGGAGCTTCCTGTTGGGGATTGCTTGCCTTCTTCTGCTGGCGCTGGGAATGAGGGCCAGCCGCTGTCTGTTTCTGCTGCTGGTGCTTCAGTGTGGTTGGTGTGTGGTTCTCCAAAGAGATACCCCTTACAGCAGCTTCCATGTCCAGATCTGCCTTCAGAGCACTGTGGTCTCTGCTACTTCAATTCATGGAGGTGATGTGGTAGGCGTCCCCTGTGGTTGCAGCCAGGAGCACTTTCGGCTCTCCCACTGTCCTTGGCTATGGGTGCTCGATATAGTTCTGGTTCAAGGGCACTCTATTGCCTGCGCCTTGCCTCTCTATGGGAAGGAGACACTGTTCCTTCTTGTCATTGTGTCCCGGCATTCTGGCAACCTGTGGCTCTCTCGCATTATTACCACCCGATTGGCTCCAGTTTGAATGGGACTGCTGTGTGTATCTGTCAGCTCTGGGTCCCGATGGCTTCTCTTCCTTGACTCATGGAGATGTGGGGAGCCTGGGAAAAGTGACAGGTGACGGCCATCCAATGGCCGTCTCTCCTGTGCTCCAAAAAAGGCCACCCCGGCCAAGTGCAGATGTCCCTGCTCTCGCCAAGACCCAAACTCAGGTCATCAGCGTTCCTAGGGAAGCACTTACTCCACTCATCCACCGCAGCATCAACTGAGCGCACAGCTGAAATACATGCTATTGAGTATCTGTAGCACGACCCTGTTCAGGGCGAGCACCTCTGACAGCGCCTCTGTGCTGCCGTCTTGTGGACATTTTTGGGTTTCAAGGAACGCCGCTCTGCTGCCGTCCTGTGCCTTTCCTTCCCTGGGGAGAGCCCCGTGATGCCGGCTGACGCCCGTGTCCCCTCCCCTTCGCTAGCGTTTGTCTTCCGTTTCTGCGCACAGGACTTCCGCTCCGTGCTTGTCCCGTGCCTGTCCTTTCCTCACCTGTGACTACTCTGGACAGAAAGGATTCTATGTTGCTGGATGTTGTTTTCCACTTGGTTCAGCTGAGCTAGAGTTGTCCGCGTTCCACGTCGACGTGCTTGGCAACGTTGCACTTCTGTGTCAGGCGATTGAATTTGCCTTTGTTCAATGCCTGTGAGGGCAGGGTTCTGCCCCATGGGTTTCCTGCTCTAAGACCGTTGCCCACCTTTCCTTTCTGAACCCCTGAGGATGGGATCCTCTTCGTAGGTTGGCTGTTACCTCACGTGGTTGCCGTCTGTTCTGCCATACACTGTGCTTGGGAGCGGTCCGCTTTGAATGTCCACTTCCTGGGAATCCTACCGGGAACCCTTGACGTTTCCGAATGCTGACAAAACCATACACCTGTAGGTGCGTGGCCCCATGCCATCTGCTCTTCTCTGAATGTCGCCTCATAACAATGCAAGTTGCCTTGGTAAAGGAGCTCGGGCCAGCAGGGTCCACGGCACTGTTGGTAGTGTGAAGAAATGCTGAGGGACTGTAAGAACGTTTTGGAGAGTAGTGCAGGAGGCTGGTCAGTTTCCAGAGGGGACAGTGCTCTGTGATCTAGCCTGAACACGGTTCTCACGGTTCCGTACATGTACTGCCGCCAAGACAGTTATGATTCACTGTGCCGAACCTTTCATTCTATGTTTTCTACTTGCATGTCACGGGACAGACTGTCACATGTGCATGACTGAAGAGGGAAACTCCTGTTGCCACCTTCCGTTCCCCGTGAGCGCATCAGAATGGACCGCAAGACAGTGTTTTACGGTTGTGCGATCCATGCCTGCTGTTCTCACTCCAGGGTGAGGCGGTCCTTAGGAAGAACGCGAGCTGTTGTGCAACTGTGGAAACACAGGCCCGGTTTTGCGAGGGAAACCGGTCCGTTCCTGGTGGTTCCTGTAGGCTCGGATGAGCTGCAAGTGCCTCTGCTACATGCCCAAGCTCAGCCTATGATAAGGTTCGGGCTGCATTTCTGACGGACCGCTTTCCTGCTGTGGGCATCCTGTAGAATGACAGCTTCGCTAAGGCTGTCTGCAGACTGGCATCATTTAGGCTCCTCGTATAACTGGAGTGTTACGGGTTGGGGTTCCGTCGCTCCCGGTTGCTGCCTCCGGGTGCTTCTGCACTTCAAGTGCGATGCCGATCTCTTCCTCTCATGGTCCCGCTTGCCTGCTTATCACTACACGGTCACCCTGTCGTGGGTACTGTTGTTCTGAGGTGGTCATTCCCAGTTTCCATGACTTTGGTCACTCTACAGGTACCCAGTGCGCTGTCTCCTTGCCAGGTTGTCTCAGATCACAGTTTACCAGAACATGGAACCTAGGTATGTGTAATACATCAGCAGGTTGCCATTTCTTTGTCGTTACGTCTGCAGGTACTGGGTCAAAGACTGTTTGTTTTCAGTTATAATCTCATGTGTTACTAGTTACCTGCTGATCTGCTGCTGTTCCTGACATACCACTCATGGATACCAGCTTATCCCTTGTTACATACCAGGTCCTAGGGTTTCGGCTCACAGGTTACCATGAGGTGGTCAGCGTGCCGGTATATTAGGAGGCCCTGCACCCCTTGCAGCGGTTGCAACTGACGCTGTAATTACTTACCGGGTATTCTGTTCCCAGTGATGATGTCTGCAGGTTAGGGTTGTCAGCTTAGTGAATGTGTATCATGAGGCCGCTGCGTCACATCAACCTGACTGTCCGCTAATGGGTGCCGGTGTCCGTTTTGGGTTCGTGCCGCCGTTCACCCCGTTCCCTCCGGACCGCTTCAGGGATACCTTCTGCTGGTTTCTCATTCACCTGACAGTGCCAGGGTCTCCCGTTGTCCCGTTTCTGCTTCCTAGGTTACGGTTCTCAGCTTGTCACGTGTCTGTTACCATTTACTGTGGCACCGTAAGACTGCTGATGGTGATCAGTTTTCCCCGTCACATCGATGTGGTGTCGCACTCGTTGGGATTGGGGGTCTGAAGTGTCTATTCCCTGGCTCGTGCCACGATGTTACAGAGTGCTTTTGTCCGCTTCTCTGCCTACAAGTTGCCTTGCCTGCAGTTTTCCCCTCGGTGCTGTGTATGTTGCCTGCCACTGTCAGTATGCAGTGAACCGCTGTGCCTGGTTTTGGATGACTTCTGTGGGGATAAAAGGTGGGGACACATGCCAGCCGCAGCAATCCTTTCATTCTTTTCCTTCTGTTTGACCTGAGGGAAAAGGGGCATTTAAGGCAGGCCTGGTACTCGAACCCCGGGCTCCCGTGTTAGCAGGCGGCTACTTATTCCAATGAGCCACTCCTGCACGGCTGCCTGCTGTACGGTTCAGGGGAGCTCTTCAGTGTTCATGAGGGCTGCTGCCAAGTACTGTGCACTGCGTTACTCTGTGTTGCCATCATGTGGACAACTTTGTTCATTGCTGGTAAGTCCTTGTCTACGTGGATCCTGGCAGTGGTCGCCTGCAAACTTGGTATTGATGTTCAGGTAACCGCTCCGGAACCCTCTTTCTGGTTACTGGTACGCAGGTCCTCCTTCCCTGGTCAGCAGCTATTGCTGAGGTCTGCAAGTTACTAGTTACTGGCTCATTTACTGCTGGATTCCCCTGCTACCGGTTCAGCACTGTGGTGTTAGGTCGTTGTTTTCCGATTTGGGTTTACCGAGGTAAGTTTACCAGGTCACTGGCCACCAGTTTAATGGAGACCGATAACCGATCACCGGTAACCTGGTCAATGGTCACTGATCACGGATCACGGGTAACAGATCACCGACTACCGGTAAGCAGTCAACGACGACCGGCCATCGATTAGCGGCAATCGGCAACCGATAACCGTTCACGAGTCACCGATGAACGGTGACCGGTTATTGGCGATCAGTTACTAGTTAAACTGGTTACCAGACAACAGATTGCCGATTACCAGTTGATGCGCTGGTCCGCTGGTTGCCACTTACTAGTTAGCCCCCGTGGCCGGTTACCAGTTAACCTGTTGCCGAATGCTAGTTAGCTGGTTAATGATTAACTGGTTGCCGTTGCCTAGTTGCCAGGTGTGGGTTTCCTGTTTACCTCGTTAGGGTTGCCTCTTACAGTTGCTGTGACGGGTTGTAGCTTCATGTTGTGTGGTTACCTGGCTTGTATCGCTTGATTAGTATTGCCTGCGTGTGTCTCTTCTTTGCTGCCGTCTTGCGGACATTTCTTTGTACTGTATCTGTCCTGCACTTGACAGGACAGCTGGGTACCTACTGTTCCTTCTTCACTATAACATTGTGATCGCTTGTGGACCGGCAACCTGTTTGTCGCCTTGCTTCCGTAAAGGTTTTCTTCAAGGCCGCAATGGGACGGGAGTTCGCAGTCACCCCTGTGATCGGATTCTCGTCCCAAATGTTATGTTGCCGGCTGGTGTGACTCCTTTGGATCGCGGGCCGCCAACGCGGGAAGAGCATGCTTCGTGCAGGCTTGGCATAGCTATCACTTCCTTTTCTGTGCCGCTTCGGTGTCTGGCATCTTTGACATTCATTTCAGTGCGTTCCATCTCGCTCCGCATGCTGCGCTGGATCATGCTCGTGTATGCCACTCTCCTTCTCTCTGGTCCCTGTTTGCTCGCTGGCTATGCTGAGGGATGGGAGGGGAAGGGGTAGGGACACGATCATCCTTCTGTGCCCGCTTCTTGGGAATTGCTCCCCGGTGTGCACGTGGCCGTGGCTCACTGTCTGGCATCCTCAGGAACTGAGTCTGCGGTCCTACGGTCTGCAGGTGTGCGCTTGATCCTTGGAACCCACTGTATTTGTGGATGGCCTGGTAGCTCTCTGTGGGGGTACTGTTCGCCCTCTTCCTCCGGGAACAGCACAGGATGGCTTCTGAGTGTGACTGTCTCCAGTCCTGTGTTTGCATTCTCCGTTCACTACTTCTGAGGGTAGGTAGCCGGGAACACTGCTCACCTATGGTGTCTATTGTTAGGAGACTGCTTCTGAAAATGCCCTTGACTTCTCTGGATGTGATGTGAGAGCGTTCTGCTTTCCTTTCCTATATTCGTGCTTCTGTCTCACCCCCTCTTCTGTTCTCTTATTCCTCTGCGCCGGCTAAAGCGTGCTTCCCGGTGAAATGGCTGCACGGACCCTGATGTCTCCCAGCTTCACAGCATGTGTTGCTGCATGTTTTGGTGCTCCTTTGTTATGCACACGTTCCTTTGGTGCCTCCCATGAGAGCCTTGTGAGCAGCGAAGCTCTCCTTGGACTGTGTTTCCTTGGCTGATTTTCATGGTGGCAGGGCAGGAATGTCCCTCCCAGGGGGATAGCTAATGACATGCAGTTTCTTCTCCTCTGAGGGTCAGAGTGGGGCACGACACTGTTCTCCGCCTCTGCCATAGACAGGAGACCTTGGTGTCCCGTGGTCCTTTCCCCTTCCCGGGTGACACACTGGTCAGTCCCTCCATAATGCAATACTTACTCAAGCTTTTCCCAGTGTCTGTTCACGGCTGCGGAGGAGGGAGCCCTTTCCTTTGCCTGTCTCCTGGGCCTTAGGAACCTTGCTGCCAATACATCGTGAAAGGCAGCATTTCCGCTTTCCCTGCTATGATGTGCGTGGACCCTTTCTGAACAGTGGGTGTAGAGAATGCTCGTTTCGGTTGGGTACTTAGCGATGGATGTTGTGATTCTAAAAGTTTCTTGTTGTTATCGACCGATTTCTGTTTCCTAAGTGCTATGACCGCCGGTTCAGTCCGCCTAGCTCTCCAGAGAGGGCATGGTTTCACTTCTGTAGACAGGAGATGCAACAGGTGCCCGGTATGTTCCCACTCTGTGTGTACAGTTGCCTGTCCTGAAACCCAGGAACCGCATTTATGCTGCACAAGCCGTGTGCTCTCCCTCCGAAGGGATGTGAGCTGAAGTGTCTCAGACTACATACCGTAATGCTATCCCATGAGCTGCATTGTATTTATTTTGTCAAGGGAGGTTCAGGGCTTGGTCTTGATAGACTTTCAGCTACGTTTCCTGCCAAGCATGATCTCCCAGGGTGCGTCCTTGCTGCCGCCCCGCGGACATTTCTGGGTACTGCACCTCACTGGCTATGCGTGAGGCAGGAAGCCGGTTGTCTGGGCTGCTTCTTCCCTCCTTCCATTTCCAGTGGTGTGTCCTGCCACCACCTGCAGGTTCTTACCCCGACTTTCCTGTCTGTTTCCCAAGGGCCCACGAGGAACCTCGCAGGACCGTCTTTTCAACCTCCTTTTCCTCGATGTGTGCCGTGAAGGTCCCCATCCTATCGTTCTTGCTCTTCACAGGACCTGTGTGTTCCGGCTCTGATGATACGGGTTGAATCACCATCGGCCGTTGCCGCCGTCACTCGTTTGACTCCGCTTCTGCCTCCTCCCTGTGTGTCTCGAAGGTTTCACTCCTTCTGTGCATTGCTGTGGGTGCCCCCCGTGACTGCTGCTCTCGTTTCTGACTTGACAGCATCAGGTAGCCTCTAGTTATGCAGAGATGTGTGTCCGGACACCTCCAGGGAGATGTGCGCGTTTTCCCGTGGCTGCTTCTCAGGATCCCCTGCACGGCATCTCTTCCGTTGTCCTCGTCTGTTCCCTCGACGGGAATCCAGGCAGCTACCCTTTTGTTCCACTGCTGCCCGCTGGCTCTGTTGAGACATAACGTCCAGGGTGGTCCCTGCATCTTTCTCTCGGTACCTCAGTCAATTCCTTTCTCAGGCACTTCCGTCTGCGGCTTCTCACTGTGAGTTTCCTCGTTGCTGCAGTGGTTTGCTTCATTCCTTGGTTTTCCAAGCGGCCAATGAGAAAAACTGCATTTCTGTCCCATGTTCCCTTGAGAACATTTTCCCACTGCTCTCCATGCCTTTCCCGGAGCTCCGGGTCGAGCTGTGTCGCTCTGCCACATTACACAGGACTTCCAGGCCTCTCATGGACCGTTTCCCGTCAGGGACGGTGACAGCTGAACTGACAAAGGGAAGAGTGCCATGCTTGGCCGGGATCATGGATCTGCTAGGTCTTGCCGGATTGTGTGCCTTTGCTGCTGGATCTGGTCCTCTGAAGGTCTGGCCTCAGTGACTATGTGTGCAGCATGTAGCCTATGGGTCACAGAGGATGGAGTCCCGGGGGCTAGCGACTAAGTGGGAGCAAGGAACAGCCTGACTGCTACATTTCTGTAAAAGTTACTCGTAGAGTATATGAGAGCGCTCCGCACAGAGCTTTCTCAGCATTTCCTCATCCCTTTTGTTTCTTATTAGTTTCGCTTCCTATTTTTATCTCATGACTGTTGAGGTTCGTCACTCCTATGATGGAGCCTTACAAATTCAGTTCCTGCACTCTGTCCTATGTCCCCGTCTCGTCTACTGACTGCTTTGGACCACCTAACTGTCACTTTTCTTGAAAGTTGTTTCTCCGTTGACCCGTCCCGCAGGTCGAGCAACGAGGACCCTAGAGGGGGAGTGAGGATAAAGAAGGGACAAGAGACACAAGGAGAGGAGACAAGACAGTGTTCTGATCAAGTCTCCTTTATTCTTAGTCAAAACAGTATTCTTATAGTTCAGGATAAGAGGAATTTCTCATTCGGTGGGAACGCAGCTGCAGCTTGGGGGTTATCTGGTAGATATGAGTTAAACTGTAGGACAACAATCCCAGGAACAGAAAGAGGGTCGTTGCCCTAGTAAGGAGTAAACAACTATTATGGGATGGTGAGGGCATGCCAAGCAGAACTTTAGGATGCCAGTTAGTAAGACTTGAGCTGAGGAACTTTTTAGTTCCCCACAGGTCCCCCTTTTTTATTTTATGTAAGCTGAGAGCCTCGCGGGGACTGCGCCTGTCTTAGGTCGGGAGATCGCCACACGGAGCCAGCCTTACCTTACCCGTCATTGGTTATCTAAGGCAGCTTCTTTTAGGCCAGATACCTGTCTTAGGCGGCGGCTGGCAAGGCGTGTGGTCTCCAGTTGCCCGTCAATGACTGTCCAGTCCAGCTCACCGAGGCATTAGTTACGTGTATGAGCATCATGGTAAGTTTCAGTCTCAGCTTGTTCTAATTTATGATAATGGACCTGTATTGGCTGCATTTTTATGGCATCTATTTGTTGCTTGATAAAGGCCATCATCTTATTGAAAATGAAAGGTCCTAAGGATAGCAGTAGGAGTAGCCCTAAGAGAGGTCCTAAAAGTGGGAGGAGATTGGGAAGGGCCCCATTAAGTCCGCTCCGCAGGGGATTTTCAAAGAGTTCTCTTCTTTTCACTAGGTCTTCCTGCAGCTTCTTTATTTTGTCTCGGACGATGCCCGATTTGTTGGCATAGAAGCAGCAACGTTCCTGCAAAGCCAAGCATATTCCTCCCTGTTCTGCTGTAAGTAGGTCTAGTCCTCGCCTATTTTGGAGAACTACTTCAGCTAGGGAGTATAATTGATCTTGGATGTCATTAATGGTGCTGGACAAAGCTTGAACATCATCGATTAGCTGATTAGAGAGCTTTGTGTAGGAGTGAACTGCAATTCCTAACCCCGTTGTCCCTGTGGTCAATGCCCCTGAAATGCCTAACCCTATTAGTAGGGGGATGAAAGATACAGCTCTTTTGTGGTGACCTGCAATGTAGTCAAAACTGGGAATGGGAACAAGGTCATCTTCAGAAATTATATCTATGTCTGGCAATAAGGTAGCTAGGACGCATATTCCTGTCCTGACCCGTCCCGCAGATCGAGCAACGAGGACCCTAGAGGGGGAGTGAGGATGAGAAAGGGGCAAGAGGCACAAAGAATGGAGACAAGACAGTGCTCTGATCAAGTCTCGTTTATTCTTAGTCACAACAGCATTTTTGTAGCTCAGGAGAAGAGGAAGTTTTCATTAGGGAGGAGGGTAGCCGCAGCTGGGGCGTTATCTAACGGATAAGAGTTAAAATGAAGGACAGCAACTCCCAGGAAGAGAAAGAGGGAAGTTGCCCTTAATTAGGAGCAGACAACTATTATGGGATAATGAGGCCATGCCAAGCAGAACTTTAGGATGCCGGTCAGCAAGACTTTAGCCGAGGAACTTTTTAGTTCCCCACACTGTCCAATTGTTGGGCAAGGATGAAAATGCCAAGTTTCCCCCACAAACAAATACCTGCCCTTTGCCTGGGCAGAGGGAGCTGCTATGGTTCACTATGCTACTACAGTTAGCAAATTCAACAAATCCAACATGAATATCAAAGCTATTATTTTGAGACTTACCTTGGAGGCAGAGGGAAGCAGGAAAATACATGGGCTGTACTCTAAAGGGCAAGGTGGGGCTACAATTTTGATGAGACTCATTCGTCGTCGGCAGCCGTCCGTCTTGAGAGACGATGGTGTAGCTTCTTAAGAGTCTATCTGCACCGCCGAGAATGGCTGTGCAGTCCGACTCGGGAGTGACACGGTATCTGTCTCCTCCCGTGTTGAATCGACATCTTGCGATGATGCTGGAGTGTCCTCTCCAGCGATGCTGAAGCTACAGAGCCTGGGCAGGGTGATATGGAGGGTCTGCTGTTGCCCATGCAGCAGACCCCCCCTCTCTTCGCAGCTGAAGGGTCCAAGGGAAAGACGGAGTCAATACAGCTTGGCTTCAGGTGCGCCGCAGGAGTTGCCGGTGTTGACTACAACGTCAAACCGCCTTAGGGACTCCGGCTCCGGATTTTCTGTCGGGGTTTACTCCCTTAGCCTTTCCCCTGAAGAGGTATGCCGCAAGGCAGCGGAGGTTTTTTGGAGTCAGAGTTTTCCTTCTCTGATGAGACTCATTAAAGGAGGCGATATTAGCAGGAATGGCTAAGGGCATAGGCGTGCCTAAAGTCATGCATAGCCAGCAGTCTGCAGCTAGTTGGGGGTTGGAGATGTTAAGGGCTTGGTTGGGTGGCCATCAAGATGTCAGTGGTCTGGGTATCTAGATCTATACCCCGCCGTTTAGGTAACGCCAGAGGGTGGTAATTGATTTTTGGATACAGGTTTGTTATGAGGTGTTCTATTTGTTTTTGCACTTTAATTTCTCTTATTCTATCTTGAGGACCACCACCATCAGAAACATGTACAGGGGCCTTCTTAAGCCAGCATACTGGCTTTCCAACAGTGCCTTGGCAAGAGGCCTGCAGATACTTAGTAGACCCAATTGGTGAAGGGTTGGACCCCCAATCTCCTCGGTTAATAGCATTTTGCACTTTCTGTAGTATGGCAGTAAAATAAATGACATTAGAGGAGGTACATTCCTGTACTGACTCATAACAGGTAGAATGCATCCGATTATAGATAGTGGTGCATTCCTTGGGACATGCTCCTGGTTTGCCATTGGTAGCGGGTATGACAGGAGGCTTATTTACACAATACCACCTCTGTTCAGAGGCCCCTGCAAAGGTCACGTCCTATATGAGATAGGCCTTTTTGGTGCCACAATCTACAATTTTGGTATAGTGACTGGGTGTGGCGTAATTGGTGGCAGTACCTCCCCCGCAGCTGCAGGGGGGCCCGAATAATGCAAGGTAGGGATCTTTATGTTGCGGCTCCCCAAGGCCACCTTCTATGTCCGGGCAAAAATGCTGTAGTACCCCGAGCAGCAGGATTACGTTCTTCTTGAACATGTCCTGAAATAGAAAATAAGGAAATTTTCCTCAGGGTAAATCCTTATCCCTGGGTTTAGCTGTGGTTATTTATTGTGTCAGACTTGCTATTTATTTGTTTAACCAGACGTTCTGGTTGCCATCTGGCGGACTTCATTTCTTTAGAGTAAATGCACAGTGATCCCCGGGCCCAGATAAGTACTGGGTCTGGGCAGTGCCAGGAATTAGTTAGTGGATCTTTCCACAAAACCGAAGCGAATTGCTTTTCAGTTTCAGTTTGCCAAAAGCGAGTGGCTGCAGACTGGCCACTGGCATCTAAATTTAAAAAATTGAGTATAAAGAGGGCATGGGAGAGGATGTTTCTTGTTGACCCCCTCGTGGGATACCATTCCCCTTTTTTAATTTTATTTAAAGTAATTTTAAGAGTCTGATTTGCCCTTTCTACTATTCCTTGCCCTTGTGGATTATAAGGGATACCTGTAATGTGTTGGATGTTGAGATGTTTGCAAAACTGAGAGAAATTAGAGCTAGTGTATCCCGGCCTATTATTTGTTTTTATTTGTTGAGGACATCCTAATACTGTAAATGTGGCCAGCATATGGCTAATGACATGTTTGGTGGCTTCGTCCGTTTGAAGGGAGGCAAAGATGAATCCACTGAAGGTATCTATAGTGACATGTATGTACTTAAGATTGCCAAAGTCAGAAAAATGGGTAACATCCATTTGTCATAGGGCGTTAGGAATTAGCCCTCTAGGATTTACTCCTAGATGAGGGGTTGGTAAATAGATAGTACATGATGGGCAATTCTTTACTATTTGCCTAGCCTGTTCTTTTGTGATGTGATGCATAAGGCGTAATGTTTTTGCATTAAGGTGATGTAGTTGATGGCTATTTTCTGCAGCAGCGAATTTGTCCTGAATGCTGTTATTGACTACAAATAATTGAGAGACCTCGGGAGTTCGGGTGGCTAAATCTGCTTTTTGGTTTCCTTCAGCTAGAGGACCCGGTAATCCGGAATGAGCACGTAAGTGTCCAATGTAAAATGAATGTAACCTTTGAATGATTAATTTTTGTAATTGTCTAAACAGTTCTCCAGCATTGGAGGTGCTCTTTATTTGGCCAGCCGTCTCTAGTAAGGGTACAGAGTGTGCAATGTAAGCACTATCAGTATATATGTTAAGTGGACGGTCGGGGAAAGCAGAAAAAACCGCCAGCACTGCTTGCAGCTCTGTTATTTGAGCAGAGGTGCTTTTGGTCATAAATGATAACTTTTTATCTAGATATGTATAAGCTGCTTTGCCAGTGGACGACCCATCAGTGAATACTAACAAGGCATTTGCTATCGGCTGTGATGCCGTGCATAGGGGAAAAACAAACTCATGCCTGTTAGCGAACTCAATGAGTTTCTCTGGAGGATAGTGATTATCTAACGTCCCCTTAAAGGAAGCTAGGGAAATGGGCCAAAAATCGGTAGTTTGTATGAGCCAATTAATTTGATCAAGGGTATAGGGTTGGATGATTATGTCTGGCTCCTTGCCAAAATAGCATTTACCCTGATCACGGCCTTTTATAATGAGCTCAGCTACAGATCGATAATATGGTTCAATGACCTTTTTTGGCGTGGCCGGTAGATGGATCCACATAAGAGGTGCTGTTTGCCAAAATACGGCAGTAGGGGAGAGTATTGTTCTACATATGATAAATTTTAGAGGTTTGTCATAATTTATAAAAGTAGTAGTCTGGGAATGAATGGCATGCTCAACCTTGTGTATGATGTAGGGTTAGCGTCCCCGTGAAGGATATCATATAGTGGCTTAAGTTCCCCTTTGCTAATTTTCAAATACGGCATCAACCAATTAATGTCTCCTAGAAGTTTTTGGAAGTCATTCAGTGTCTTAAGTTTATCTAATCTTAATTCTAGTTTTTGTGAAGATACTTGGGACCCTCTCAGTTGAAAGCCTAGATAATTATACGGGTCCGTAAGTTGTACCTTGTCAGGAGCTATTTCTAAGCCGTTGTTCTGTAAAGGAACGCGCATTTCATCATAGCATTTTAAAACTTCTATTCCTGCCTTGCTGCAATTAATATATCATCCATATAATGTATTATATACATGTCAGGCCAGCGGTCTCTTATAGATTGTAGAGCTGTGGCTACAAAAGATTGACACAAATTAGGACTATTTGCCATCCCTTGGGGCAGGACATGCCACTGAAATCCTTTCAAGGGCGCCCTAAAATTTGTTTCTGGCAGGCTGAACGCAAAGCGCTTTTGATCTTCCGGATGTAAGGGAATGGTGAAAAAACAGTCTTTTAAATCTATGACTATTTTGAAATAGCCTAATGGTATGGCGACGGGTGAAGGGAGCCCTGGCTGTAGGGCTCCCATGAGTACCATAGTCCGATTCATTGCTTTCAGATCTTGTAGTAACCGCCATTTGCCTGACTTCTTTTTGATAACAAAAATAGGGGTGTTCCATGGTGAGTTACTGGGGACAATACGGCCAGCCTCGAGTTGCTCCTGTACCAACTGTTGTGCGGCTAGCAATTTTTCACTAGTAAGAGGCCATTGATCGACCCATACCGGTTCATCAGAGAGCCAAGTAATTTTCTCAGCATGGACCACAGGAGTGTCAATGGCCCCTAAGAAAAATGGCCTAAACGTGCTCTGTCATCTTTTGGAGGAGTGTTTATAGGTACCGTTATACCTGTGTTATTCTTTCCTAGTCCCCGACCTGGTAGTATCCTGCTTTTAACATTTGGGCAGTGATAGTGTTGTTGGGACTCCCCATTATTAGCTCCATTTGAGATAGGAGGTCCCTTCCCCAAAGATTTATAGGTAGACCGGCTATAACATATGGTTGAATGGTACCTTGGTTTCCCTCCTGATCTTTACAAGTTAACAATTTAGAGCTTCTCTCAGGGTTCTGACTTTGTCCTATTCCCCTTAAATGCATTGTGGTGGTATCTAAGGGCCAGGCTTCAGGCCAATCTTCTCTTTCTATAATTGTAACATCTGTACCAGTGTCTATTAGGCCAGAGAACTCATTGGCGTCTAGCCATAGTAGCATAGAGGGTTTTTGTGCTGAAATAATTTTAGCCCAGAAAACGTCAGAGGATCCAAATCCTCGATCGCCTCTGTACTGCGAGACGGCAGTATTAGCAGTAGAGAGTAAAGGCAGGAGCAGTAATCGTGCAAATCTTTGGCCTGAAGCAACGGTGTTAATATGTTTAGGGGAGGAAACCATGACCTTGATTTCTCCGGCAAAATCATTATCTATGACTCCTGGGAGGACCTGCAGACCATTCATGGTGGAACTACTGCGGCCTATTATTAAACCAAAGGTATTTTCGGGAAGAGGGACGAATATTCCCGTGGGAAGAGCCTGAACTCCCATTTCTGGGGTTAATACCGTATGGGTGGAGGAACTGAGGTCCAATCCTGCGCTTCCTGCTGTGGCTCTGAGGAGGCCCGAAACGGATTGCTGGTTGGTGGAACAAAGCTTAGTGCCCCATAGATTTGTTTGGGTTTGCGGGCCTGGGCCTGGCCCCTCTTCCCGTTTCCCTGCATAGGTGGCAGGCTGTTGCCTTGGGCATCCGTTTTAGATTTACATCCCTTTGCCCAATGATTTCCCCTTTTGCATCTAGGACATAACCCCGAAGCTGGAGCTTTACTATTTCATTCTTTTTTCCCTTTGGAATTTCTTGCAAAATGACCAGTTTCTCCACAATTAAAACATTTGTTCTTCCCTTGTTGAGCTAGAAATTGTTTTACAGTAAAACCCTGCATCGCTGCAGCCACGGCGAGGCCTTGTTGGTAGGTCACTCCGATGTCAGAGCACAAGCGTATATATCCGCTTAAATCAGTTTTCTTTTTGTATGGCCTAATAGCTGCCCGGCAGGCAGCATTCGCATTTTCGAAAGCTAATTGTTTAACAATGTCTGTGCCAGCATCGGTGCTACCAAAAATCCTACCAGCTGCAGTAACGAGCCTATGGACAAAATGTGCAAAAGGCTCATCTGGTCCTTGTTTAATGTTGGTGAGAGAGGAGCTCATATCACCCTTAGCGGGGAGCTTCCTCCATGCTCTTTTACCTGCTGCTTGAATTTGAGCAAAAAGTCCTGGATCATATTGCATTTGATTGTCACTAATTGCATAGTTACCTTCTCCAATTAACATATCAAAATTCCACCCATTATTTGCCTGTATATTGCGCCTAGCAGTATCCTTACAGATTTCTACATATTCTGATTTCCAGAGGAGATAGTCTCCTCCAGCTAGGGTCGCTCGAGCCAAAGTTTGCCAATCACTTGGAGTGAGCCGCTGATCTGTGACCGAATCTAAGATGGCCATAGTGTAAGGAGCCGTGGCTCCGTATTGAGCTACTGCTGTTTTCAATTCTTTTATGACTTTGAAATCAAATCCAGTGTGGTGTCGCCAGGCCTGTCCCTGGGCGTCTACTGTTTCTGATACCGGAAATGCTTCCATTTCTTCTAAGCCTAGTATTGGGGTATTTTGGGGTATTTTGGGGGCTGCTCCTCTGACTGGGGGCCTCTGGCTCGGAGGGCCCTCCAGAGAAGGCTCAATTTCTTTTTTCTGCTTTCCTATTTTTAGCCCCTCTAATTGTCTTATTAATTCCTGATGTTCCTTCTCTAATTTTATTTGTTATTTTAAATGTTCATTTTTGTTCCTCAGTTCTTTTCGAGGATCAAGGACAGGGTACGCAGAGGGGGGAGCGGAGGGTGAGGTATAGGGCAGTGGCCTTGTTTTCAGAGGCGGCCGTTCAGGGTTATGGTATTTGGCTGCCTCTTCTGCCAAGCGATCCCAATTAACCTGTCCGTCGTCAGAATGATTTGCAGTATATTCTGATAGGTCTGGATATGACTTCTTTTTTGATTTTACTGACACTTGTTTATGTGCCGCAGCTCCTCCTTCTGTAATCTGAAACTCTGACGGCTTACAATTGGGACCGTCCTGTTTTTCTTTCGGTTTAACTACTTCGTCCTCACCGTCATTTTCAAGAGATATTAAATTATCCTCCTCTCTGCTGTCATTTCCCTTATTTTTTCTACTCTCCTCCTTATGATCTGCCTTTAAGATATTTTGACCTTTTTCTACTACATTAGTTACTAAAGGATCACTATGCCTTTGAGATAGGAGTTCATCTATTAGATTCCAATAAGAGAAGGCAGTTACAGGAACCTTCTCTGGACGAAACGTATCATAAAAGTCTTTTAAGGTATCTCCTACTCTTTTCCACCATGGTGGATCAATGTTCCCCTCGGCGGGGAACCAGGGACATAAGTCTTTGATGTAATCAAAATATTTCAACAATTGTTTTACTTTAACCTTAACTCCTCGTGCCTTGAGAGCCTGTCCTAGCTGTTCAACAAAGAGCTCATGTCGGCTCATTTCTTGACCCATGATCGCCGTTCACTTACCGAGGTGAGGTCAACGCGGCAGGTTCCCACGTAGCCTTTTCCTCTTTTCTACTTGGCCGGCTCCTCGAACGGCGTCCTTCACTGAGTCCCCCGTTCTCAGGCCCCACGTTGGGCGCCACTTGACCCGTCCCACAGGTCGAGCAACGAGAACCCTAGAGGGGGAGTGAGGATAAAGAAGGGACAAGAGAGACAAGGAGAGGACATAAGACAGTGCTCTGATCAAGTCTCCTTTATTCTTAGTCAAAACAGTATTATGGTTCAGGAGAAGAGGAATTTGTCATCCGGTGGGAACGCGGCTGCAGCTTGGGCGGTATCTGGTAGATATGAGTTAAACCGCAGGACAACAGTCCCAGGAACAGAAAGAGGGTCGTTGCCCTAGTAAGGAGTAAACAACTATTATGGGATGGTGAGGCCATGCCAAGCAGAACTTTAGGATGCCAGTTAGTAAGACTTGAGCTGAGGAACTTTTTAGTTCCCCACAGGTCCCCCTTTTTTATTTTATGTAAGCTGAGAGCCTCGCGGGGACTGCGCCTGTCTTAGGTCGGGAGATCGCCACACGGAGCCAGCCTTACCTTACCCGTCATTGGTTATCTAAGGCAGCTTCTTTTAGGCCAGATACCTGTCTTAGGCGGCGGCTGACAAGGCGTGTGGTCTCCAGTTGCCCGTCAATGACTGTCCAGTCCAGCTCACCGAGGCATTAGTTACGTGTATGAGCATCATGGGAAGTTGCAGTCTCAGCCTGTTCTAATTTATGATAATGGACCTGTATTGGCTGCATTTTTATGGCATCTATTTGTTGCTTGATAAAGGCCATCATCTTATTGAAAATGAAAGGTCCTAAGGATAGCAGCAGGAGTAGCCCTAAGAGAGGTCCTAAAAGTGGGAGGAGATAGGGAAGGGCCCCATTAAGTCCACTCCACAGGGTATTTTCGAAGAGTTCTCTTCTTCTTTTCACTAGTTCTTACTGCAGTTCTTTATTTTGTCTCGGACGATGCTTGATTTGTTGGCATAGAAGCAGCAACGTTCCTGCAAAGCCAAGCCTATTCCTCCCTGTTCTGCTGTAAGTAGGTCCAGTCCTTGCCTATTTTGGAGAACTACTTCAGCTAGGGAGTCTAACTGATCTTGGATGTCATTAATGGTGCTGGACAAAGCTTGAACATCGTCAATTAGCTGATTAGAGAGCTTTGTGTAGGAGTGAACTGCAATTCCTAACCCCGTTGTCCCTGTGGCCAATGCCCCTGAAATGCCTAACCCTACTAATAGGGGGATGAAAGATACGGCTCTTTTGTGGCGTCCTGCAATGTAGTCAAAACTGGGAATGGGAACAGGGTCATCTCCGGAAACTATATCTATGTTTGGCAATAAGGTAGCTAGGACGCATATTCCTGTCCAATTTTTGGGCAAGGATGAAAATGCCAAGTTTCCCCCACAAACAAACACCTGCCCTTTGCCTGGGCAGAGGGAGTTGCTATGGTTCACTGTGCTACTACAGTTAGCAAATTCAACAAATCCAACATGAATGTCAAAGCTATTATTCTGAGACTTACCTTGGAGGCAGAGGGAAGCAGGAAAATACATGGGCTGTACTCTAAGGGCAAGCTGGGGCTACAATTTTGATGAGACTCATTAAAGGAGGTGATATTAGCAGGAATGGCTAAGGGCATAGGCGTGCCTAAAGTCACGCATAGCCAGCAGTCTGCAGCTAGTTGGGGGTTGGAGATGATAAGGGCTCGGTGGGTGGCCGTCAAGATGTCAGTGGTCTGGGTATCTAGATCTATTCCCCGTGGTTTAGGTAACGCCAGAGGGTGGTAATTGATTTTTGGATACAGGCTTGTTATGAGATGCTCTATTTGTTTTTGCACTTTAATTTCTCTTATTCTATCTTGAGGACCACCACCATCAGAAACATGTACAGGGGCCTTCTTATGCCAGCATACTGGCTTTCCAACAGTGCCTTGGCAAGAGGCCTGCAGATACTTAGTAGATCCAAGTGGTGAAGGGTTGGACCCCCAATCTCCTTGGTGAATAGCATTTTGCACTTTCTGTAGTATGGCAGTAAAATAAATGACATTAGAGGAGGTACATTCCTGTACTGACTCATAACAGGTAGAATGCATCCGATTATAGATGGTGGTGCATTCCTTGGGACATGCTCCTGGTTTGCCATTGGTAGCGGGTATGATAGGAGGCTTAGTTACACAATACCACCTCTGTTCAGAGACCCCTGCAAAGGTCATGTCATATATGAGATAGGACTTTTTTGTGCCACAATCTACAATTTTGGTATAGTGACTGGGTGTGGCGTAATTGGTGGCAATAGCTCCCCAACAGCTGCAGGGGGGCCCGAATAATGTAAGGTAGGGTTCTCCATGTTGCAGCGCCCCAAGGCCACCTTCTATGTCCGGGCAAAAATGCAGTAGTACCCCGAGCAGCAGGATTACGTTCTTCTTGAACATGTCCTGAAATAGAAAATAGGGAAATTTTCCTCAGGGTAAATCCTTGTCCCTGGGTTTAGTTATGCAGTTATTTATTGTGTCAGGCTTGTTATTTATTTGTTTAACCAGACGTTCCGGTAACCATCTGGCAGACTTCATGTCTTTAGAGTAGATGCACACTGATCCTCGGCCCCAGATAAGTACTGGGTCCAGGCCATGCCAGGAATTAGTTAGTGGATCTTTCCACAAGACCGAAGCGAATTGCTTTTCAGTTTTGGTTTGCCAAAAGCGAGTGGCTGCAGACCGGCCACTAGCATCTAAATTTAAAAACTTGAGTATAAAGAGGGCATGGGAGAGGATGTTTCTTGGTGACCCCCTCGTGGGATACTATTCCCCCTTTTTTATTTTATTTAAAGTAATTTTAAGAGTTTGATTTGCCCTTTCTACTATTCCTTGCCCTTGTGGATTATAAGGGATACCTGTAATATGTTGGATGTTGAGACGTTTGCAAAACTGAGAGAAATTAGAGCTAATGTATCCTGGCCCATTATCTGTTTTTAGTTCTTGGGGACATCCTAATACTGCAAAGGTGGCCAGCATATGGCTAATGACATGTTTGGTGGCTTCGCCCGTTTGAAGGGAAGCAAAAATGAATCCACTATAGGTATCTATAGTGACATGTATGTATTTAAGGTTGCCAAAGTCAGAAAAATGGGTAACATCCATTTGCCATAGAGCGTTAGGAATTAGCCCTCTAGGATTTGCTCCTAGGTGAGGGGTTGGTAAATGGATAGCACATGATGGGCAATTCTTTACTATTTGCCTAGCTTGTTCTTTTGTGATGTGATGCATAAGACGTAATGTTTTTGCATTAAGGTGATGTAGTTGATGGCTATTTTGTGCAGCAGCGAGTTTGTCCTGAATGTTGTTATTGGCCACAAATAATTGAGAGACCTGGGGAGTTTGGGTGGCAAGATCAGCTTTTTGGTTTCCTTCAGCTAGGGGACCCGTTAATCCGGAATGAGCACGTAAGTGTCCAATGTAAAATGAATGTAACCTTTGAATGATTAATCTTTGTAATTGTCTAAACAGTTCTCCAGCATTGGAGGTGCTTCTTATTTGGCCAGCCGTCTCTAGTAAGGGTACAGAGTGTGCAATGTAAGCACTATCAGTATATATGTTAAGCGGTTGGTCGGGGAAAGCAGAAAAAAACGCCAGTACTGCTTGCAGCTCTGTTATTTGAGCAGAGGTGCTTTTGGTCATAAATGATACCTCTTTATTTAGATATGTATAAGCTGCTTTGCCAGTGGACAACCCATCATTGAATACTAACAAGGCAGTTGCTATTGGCTGTGATGCCGTGCATAGGGGAAAAAGAAACTCATGCCTGTTAGCGAAATTAAGGAGCTTGTCTGGAGGATAGTGATTATCTAACGTCCCCTTAAAGGAAGCCAGGGAAATGGGCCAAGAATCAGTAGATTGCATGAGCCAATTAATTTGATCAAGGTTATAGGGTTGGATTATTATGTCTGGCTCCTTGCCAAAATAGCATTTACCCTGATCACGGCCTTTTATAATGAGCTCAGCTACAGATCGATAATATGGTTCAATGACCTTTTTTGGCGTGGGCGGTAGATGGATCCACATAAGAGGTGTTGTTTGCCAAAATACAGCTGTAGGGGAGAGTGTTGTTTTACATATGATAAATTTTAGAGGTTTGTCATAATTTATAAAAGTAGTATCCTGGGAATGAATAGCATGTTCAACCTTGTGTATAGCCTGTCTGCCTTCAGGGGAGAGTTCACGGGGGGATGTGGGATTAGCGTCCCCGTGAAGGATATCACATAGTGGCTTAAGTTCCCCTTTACTGATTTTCAAATAGGGCATTTACATTTGATGTCACCTAGAAGTTTTTGGAAGTCATTCAATGTCTTAAGTTTGTCTAATCTTAATTCTAATTTTTGAGAAGAAACTTGGGACCCCCTTAATTGGAAACGTAGATAATTGTACGGGTCAGTGAGTTGTACCTTGTCAGGAGCTATTTCTAAACCATTGTTTTGCAGAGCAATGCGCATTTCATCATAGCATTTTAAAACTTCAGTTCCTGCCTTGCCTGCAATTAATATATCATCCATATAATGTATTATATACATGTCAGGCCAGCGGTCTCTTATAGATTGTAGAGCTGTGGCTACAAAAGATTGACACAAAGTAGGACTATTTGCCATCCGTTGGGGCAGGACACGCCACTGAAATCTTTTCACGGGCGCCCTAAAATTTGTTTCTGGCAGGCTGAACGCAAAGCGCTTTTGATCTTCCGGATGCAAGGGAATGGTGAAAAAACAGTCCTTTAAATCTATGATTATTTTGAAATAGCCTAATGGTATGGCGACGGGTGAAGGGAGCCCTGGCTGTAGGGCTCCCATGAGCACCATAGTCCTATTCACTACTCTTAGATTTTGTAGTAATCGCCGCTTGCCTGATTTCTTTTTGATAACAAAAATAAGGGTGTTTCATGGAGAGTTACTGGGGACAATACGGCCAGCCTCGAGTTGCTCCTGTACCAACTGTTGTGCGGCTAGCAATTTTTTACTAGTAAGATGCCATTGATCGACTCATACCGGCTCATCGGAGAGCCAAGTAATTTTTTCAGCATGGGCCACAGAAGTGTCAATGGCCCCTAAGAAAAATGGCCTAAACCTGCTCTGTCATTTTTTGGAGGAGTGTTTATAGGTGCCGTTATACCTGTGCTATCCTTTCCTAGTCCCTGACCTGGTATGTATCCTGCTCTTAACATTTGGGCGGTGACCGTGGTGTTGGGACTTCCTATTATTAGCCCCATTTGAGATAGGAGGTCCCTTTCCCAAAGATTTATAGGTAGACCGGCTATAACATATGGTTGGATGGTACCTTGATTTCCCTCCTGATCTTTCCAAGTTAATAATTTAGAGCTTCTCTCAGGGTTCTGACTTTGTCCTATTCCCTTTAAACGAGTCATGGTTGTGTCTAAGGGCCAGGCTTCAGGCCAATCTTCTCTTTTTATAATTGTAACATCTGCTCCAGTGTCTATTAGGCCAGAGAACTCCTTGCCGTCTAGCCATAGTAGCATAGTGGGCTTTTGTGGTGAAATAATTTTAGTCCAAAAAACGTCATAGGACCCAAATCCACGATCACCTTTGTACTGCGAGACAGCAGTATTGGCAGTAGAGAGTAAAGGCAGGAGCAGTAATCGTGCAAATCTTTGGCCTGAAGCAACGGTGTTAATATGTTCAGGGGAGGAAACCATGATCTTGATTTCTCCGGCAAAATCATTATCTATGACTCCTGGGAGGACCTGCAGACCGTTTATGGTCGAACTACTGCGGCCTATTATTAAAACAAAGGTATTATCGGGAAGAGGGCCAAATATTCCCGTGGGGAGAGCCTGGACCCCCATTTCCGGGGTTAATACCGTATGGGTGGAGGAACTGAGGTCCAATCCTGCGCTTCCTGCTGTGGCTCTGAGGAGGCTTGAAACGGATTGCTGGTTGATGGAACAAAGCTTACTGCCCCATAGATTTGTTTGGGTTTGGGGGCCTGGGGCTGGCCCCCTTTTCCCGTTTCCCTGTATAGGTGGCAAACTGTTGCCCTGGGCATCCATTTTAGATTTGCATTCATTTGCCCAATGATTTCCCCTTTTGCATCTAGGACATAACCCCGGAGCTGGAGTTTTATTATTAGATTCCTTTTTCCCTTTGCAATTTCTTGCAAAATGACCAGTTTGTCCACAACTAAAGCAATTTTTCTTCCCTTGTTGAGCTAGAAACTGCTTCACAGTAAAACCCTGCATCGCTGCAGCTATGGCGAGGCCTTGTTGGTAGGCCACTCCGATGTCAGAGCACAAGCGTATATATCCGCTTAAATCAGTTTTCTTTTTGTATGGCCTAATAGCTGCCCGGCAGGCAGCATTCGCATTTTCGAAAGCTAATTGTTTAATAAAGTCTGTGCCAGCGTCGGTGCTACCAAAAATTCTACCAGCTGCAGTAACGAGTCTATGGACAAAATCTGCAAAAGGCTCATCTTGTCCTTGTTTAATGTTGGTGAGAGAGGAGCTCATATCACCCTTAGTGGGGAGCTTCTTTGATTGTCACTAATTCCATAGTTGCCTTCTCTAATTAACATATCAAAATTCCACCCATTATTTGCCTGCATATTGCGTCTAGCAGTATTCTTACAGATTTCTACATATTCTGATTTCCATAGGAGATAGTCCCCTCCAGCTAGAGTCGCTCGAGCCAATGTTTGCCAATCACGTGGCGTGAGCCACTGATCTGTGACCGATTCTAAAATGGCCATAGTGTAAGGAACCGTGGCTCCGTATTGAGCTACTGCAGTTTTTAATTCCTTTACGACTTTGAAATCAAATCCAGTGTGGTGTCGCCAGGCCTGTCCCTGGGCGTCTACTGTTTCCGACACTGGAAATGCCTCTATTTCCTCCAAGCCTGGTATTAGTCGTGACTGAAGGGGAAGTTTGGGGGCAGCTCCTCTGACTGGGGGCCTCTGGCTTTGGGGGCCCTCTACAGAGGGTTCAAGTTCTTTTCTTTGCTTTCCTATTTTTAGCCCCTCTAATTGTCTTATTAATTCCTGATGCTCCTTTTCTAATTGTATTTGTTCTTTTAAATATTCAATTTTATTCCTCAGTTCTTCTCGAGGATCAGTAACAGGGTGTGCAGAAGGGTGAGCGGAGGGTGAGATATAGGGCGGTGGCCTTGTTTTGAGAGGCGGCCTTTCAGGGTTATGGCATTCGGCTGCCTCTTCTGCCAAGCGATCCCAATCAACCTCTCGCTCGTCAGAATGATTTGCAGTATATTCTGATAGGTCTGGATATAACTTCTTTTTTGATTTTACCGACACTTCTTTAGGTGCTGCAGCTCCCCCTTCAGTAGTCTGACCCTTTGACAGCTTACTGTTCGGACTGTTCTGTTTTCCTTTCGGTTTGACTACCTCGTCCTCACCGTCATTCTCAAGAGATATTAAATCCTCCTCCTCTCGGCCGTCATGGCGTTTTAGGAGTGTGTGACTCTGCCTTCCGTTACCATTCACTGGTTGGCTCTGGTTTCAGTAGGACCGATCTGCACGTCGCTTCACTCTCGGTCGTGATGTCTTCTCTTCCTGGACTTATGGAGAGGTGGGAAGGCTGGGAAAAGTGATAGGTGACAGCCACAAAATGGCCGTCTCTGCTGTGTTCCAAAAAGGCAAAAAACGGGCTACCGTGGGTGTTTGTGCTCTCACCAAGACCCGAACCCAGGTCTTCAGGGTTCCTGCAAAAGCAGTTCTTCCACTCGGCTACCGCTGCCTCAGTTGAGAACACAGCTGAGACACATACTCTTCAGTGCTTCCCGAGCAGCCCCATTAAGCGCTAACACGTCTGACAGCGTCTCGGTGGTGCCTTTCTGTGGACATTCTTGGGAATCGCATCACAACAAAAGTTGCGAGTTACACTCGTTTGTTGCGGTCCTGTCTCTTCCATTCCCCGGGGAGAGGTCTGTGAGGATGGCTGATGCCTCTTTCTCATCCCCGTTAAAAGTACATTTTGAAGAAGAAGTAGCGGCGGGAGCAGAAGAAAACTATGAAGGTTAAAATGACCACAAACTCCCAGCTACCGAGAAGTGAATCTCAAGGATAGAAAGAAAGTCCAAGTGGGCAAACCAGAACAGGGATAGAATCATAGGTGTGGGGAATCACTGAAAGGGTTGCCGACTGGGGGGAGGAAGGGGGAAGAAGGTGAAAAGGGAGCAGGCAGGAAGAGGCTGAACTGGTTGGTACAAAACAGACAGGGGGAAGTGAAGGGTCACCTAGGAAAGGGGGAAGCCAAAGAACTGACAGGCAAGACCCGTGGACATGAGCGGAGTGGGGCGGGGGTGGGATCGTTGAAGTGAAGAGGGGTACCGGGCGGAGGGAAGGGAAGGGAAAAACAATTTTGACTGCTGTAACGACATAACCAGCCACGTTTAAAAGAAAAAAAAAAAGAAAGAAAACAGAGGAAAACTAGAAAAGAAGAAGAGGAGGAAAAGGATAAGTGAGATCCGTCTGTCGTCGTCCCGCGAATGGTTGTCCTGTTTGACGGTAGGTCCCTGGGCCGGCCGTCCCGATTGTTCTAGGCCCTCCGGGGAGCCCGCGGCGGCCGCCGCCGCCTGCCAAGAGGCTGAGATTTCCCTTCCAAGTCCCCCTTCTGCTGCCGCGGTGGCATCGTGCCGGCCGGGAGCTCCGAGGAGGACGTGGGGTGCCGGGGTGAGATCGGTCCTGCGGGCGGGCGGCGGGGCACCGTGGCCGGCCCGCCATCGGGATCCGTCCCGCTGCCGTGGCGGGAGGTTGTCGGACTCCAGCTGGCGGCCGCTTTGATAACGTTTCTTCCCTCCGGAGCCACGGTGGAGGAAAATGCGGCCGCGGTATCCGCGGTTCACTTCGGGAGGGCCGGCGCCTCCGGCGAAATCATGCCGTTGGCGGCTGGGCGTTGCCGCGCGGCCCACGGGCCGGAGATTGGACCTGCAGGACTATTGAGGGCGTAGCAGGCGGCGCCGTGTGAGGCCGCCGGCACGGGTCGACCAGCACTCGCCGGCGCTGCCCGGCTCCTCGCCCCCCCCTCCCCGCCCTCCGGGGGTGGAGGAGGGGCGCCGAGCGACCGGACCGTTGCCGGCCAGCCGCCGCGGGGGAACGGGAGAGGTTGGTGGCGCGCCGACCGCTCCGGAGGTGGCAACCGACTCGGGTGGCATGGCGTGGGGCGGCCTGCCGGGGCCCCGTGGGCCCGGCCGCATTCGCTCCTGGGGCCGGCCCGCGGGCCAGCGGCGGCTCAGAGGCGTTTTTCTTCTAAGTCCCGATCCGATCCGGAAACGTGAGGGGGGCCGTGGCCGTGGTCTTCCGTGCCCCCGGGCGCATTCCCGTGTGGGTCCCGGTCAGCGGGCGCGACTTCCCCGCCGAGGTTTCCGAGTTCCCGCTCGGGAGGGCGGTGACCGGCAAGGGCCGTGGGCCGAGGCCCGCGGAGGCCGTGGTTGGCCGGGACGCGTGCACGCGTGGGTCTCGGGCATCGGACTCGGTTTCTGCCCACCCGGAAGTTTTCTCCCGAGTTCCCGCTACCGAGTCGGGGAGCGCGGCGAGCCGTGTCCTGCGTGTGGGCGTGGGTCGGCGGTCCCGGTCCCAGCAGGCATCCCGGTGGTATGATTTTCCAAGTCCCGATTTGGAAGCGCGTTTGTAGCGGCGCGGGCGGCCCTCTCCTCACGCTCACGCGTGTCCGCGGTCCCGTCACACGGGACTCGGTCCCTGCGGGTAGGTGGGGGAGGGGTTGACCAGATGGCCCTGGCATCGTTTTCTGACCCCCCCCGCCCCCTTCTCTGGGGGTGATGGGGCGATACCCGGTGGCCTGTGGCCGCGCTTCCGTTCCGGGGCGTCCCGCTACCCGTGGCTGGGTCCCCGCTACCGGGAGCCGTTATTGTTCTGCCCCGAGGCGGCAGATTGTGCCACGAGATTAGTGTCGACACGCTGGCCGTCAGCGGGTCTACTGGGGCTCCTCGGCTGCGATTCTGAGCCCGGCTCTCGTTCCCGGCGCGGGGGAAGAGTCCAACGACTGACGCCCGAGCGGCCGTGCTCTCCGCCCGCTGCCCTCCCGGGCGCGGCGGTCCTTTCTCTTTCTTGCCTTGCCAGATCGATGTGGTGACGTCGCGCTCTCCCGGGCCGGCCCTAAGCCGCGCCGGACGAGGGACGGACATTCGTGGCGAATGGGATCGCTCTTCTCGCTCCGCGTGTGGGCTCCTCTCCTCTCCTCCCCGTCCCGTGGCGGTGTGTGGAAGGGAAGGGGTGCGGAACCCGGCCCGACCTTCGGGGATCCTGCCTTCTCGCCTCGTGGCGCTGGCGGGCCTCGTGGTCGCCTTGACGCGGTGGACCCTCTCCACCTTGCCCCCGTGGCTGTGTCTCGCGAGCGTTCCCTCCCCGCGGTGGGGGGGGAGCCGCTGCGCTGAAACGCGCACGCGCCTTGCCCGGCCCTGTGTGGTGCCCCTGGAGCGCTCCGGGTTGTCCCTCAGGTGCCCGAGGCCGAGCCGGTGCTGTCGTTTTCCTGGTCCCGTCTGGAATCCCCCCGCCGGGATGCCCCCGCTGTAGCGGTGCGCCCGGGGAGTCGAGTCTGTGGTGGTCCATGGAAGGGGAGAATGCGGGCCCTCCCCCTTCCCACACTGCTTTTTTACCCTGCTTACCGCGACCCGCGCCTCCCCCCGCCGAGTTGGGGGAGGGTCCCGCCGGGCCGGGCTGGTGTTCTGGCGCGGGGTCGCCCATGTGTGGTTTCTGCGCGTGCGGCTCTCCCGTGGCACGGGTGGGGCAGGGGGGCAGGGGGGCGGGCGGGCGGCCGCCCGCCCCCGGGCGTGCCCGGTTTCCCCGCCTCTGCTGCGATCCGCTCCTGAGTCGTGGCCGGCGTCGCGCCGCGCGGGGCACGGTTGGGAGCCGGTGTGCGTGCCTGAAGGTTGGGGCGTCCCCCTTGGGCTGCCGAGCCCCCCCGGGTCCGGTCCGGGTGGGGGTTTGACCGTTGTGTGTCCGGAGGAGACGTGGATGAACCACCCTCCCCACCGCGGCGCGTGTCGCGTGTGGTTCCCCGGGGGCAGGGGCCCGGCTTACGCGTTTGGGAGGAGGAGAGCTGCCGTGGCGTGTCTGTGTGCGCGGTCCGTAGGGCCGGCCGGCGTCGCGGGCGCCGTGGGGCCGCCCTGGCGGGCTGGTGTGGCGGTGGGATACCCGTGTCGTTTTCCTGGCGGCCCGTCCATGACTGAGGCCCCTACCGCCCCCACCTTGGAGGCCACCTCCTCCCCCGCGCCCTTCTTCCCCGCCGGGTGCTGGTTGTCGCTGTCGCTCACTCACCTCCGCCTCCACCTGGTTGATTCTGCCAGTAGCATATGCTTGTCTCAGAGATTAAGCCATGCGTGTGTCAGTACGCACGGCCGTTACAGTGAAACTGCGAATGGCTCATTAAATCAGTGATGGTTCCTGTGGTCGCTCGCTCGTCTCCTACGTGGAGAACTTTGGCCATTCTCGAGCGAATACATGCCGACGGGCGCTGGCCCCTCCAATGGGCGGGGAGAGGCGTCCTCCGTCCGCCTGGCTTCCCGCCTCGGCGATGTCGCTCTCGCTCGCTCACCTCCGCCTCTACCTGGTTGATCCTGCCAGTAGCACATGCTTGTCTCAGAGATTAAGCCATGCGTGTGTCGGTACGCACGGCCGTTACAGTGAAACTGCGAATGGCTCATTAAATCAGTGATGGTTCTTGTGGTCGCTCGCTCGTCTCCTACGTGGAGAACTGTGGCCATTCTCGAGCGAATACATGCCGACGGGCTCTTGCCCCTCCAGTGGGCGGGGAGAGGCGTCCTCCGTCCGCCTGGCTTCCCGCCTCGGCGATGTCGCTCTCGCTCGCTCACCTCCGCTTCTACCTGGTTGATCCTGCCAGTAGCACATGCTTGTCTCAGAGATTAAGCCATGCGTGTGTCGGTACGCACGGCCGGTACAGTGAAACTGCGAATGGCTCATTAAATCAGTCATGGCTCCTCTGGTCGCACGCTCGTCTCCTACGTGGAGAACTGTGGCCATTCTCGAGCGAATACATGCCGACGGGCGCTGGCCCCTGCAATGGGCGGGGAGAGGCGTCCTCCGTCTGCCTGGCTTCCCGCCTCGGCGATGTCGCTCTCGCTCGCTCACCTCCGCCTCTACCTGGTTGATCCTGCCAGTAGCACATGCTTGTCTCAGAGATTAAGCCATGCGTGTGTCGGTACGCACGGCCGTTACAGTGAAACTGCGAATGGCTCATTAAATCAGTGATGGTTCTTGTGGTCGCTCGCTCGTCTCCTACGTGGAGAACTGTGGCCATTCTCGAGCGAATACATGCCGACGGGCTCTTGCCCCTCCAGTGGGCGGGGAGAGGCGTCCTCCATCCGCCTGGCTTCCCGCCTCGGCGATGTCGCTCTCGCTCGCTCACCTCCGCCTCTACCTGGTTGATCCTGCCAGTAGCACATGCTTGTCTCAGAGATTAAGCCGTGCGTGTGTCGGTACGCACGGCCGGTACAGTGAAACTGCGAATGGCTCATTAAATCAGTCATGGCTCCTCTGGTCGCACGCTCGTCTCCTACGTGGAGAACTTTGGCCATTCTCGAGCGAATACATGCCGACGGGCGCTGGCCCCTGCAATGGGCGGGGAGAGGCGTCCTCCGTCTGCCTGGCTTCCCGCCTCGGCGATGTCGCTCTCGCTCGCTCACCTCCGCCGCTACCTGGTTGATCCTGCCAGTAGCACATGCTTGTCTCAGAGATTAAGCCATGCGTGTGTCGGTACGCACGGCCGTTACAGTGAAACTGCGAATGGCTCATTAAATCAGTGATGGTTCTTGTGGTCGCTCGCTCGTCTCCTACGTGGAGAACTGTGGCCATTCTCGAGCGAATACATGCCGACGGGCTCTTGCCCCTCCAGTGGGCGGGGAGAGGCGTCCTCCGTCTGCCTGGCTTCCCGCCTCGGCGCTGTTGTTCTCGCTCGCTCACCTCCGCCAAGATCTGGTTGATCCTGCCAGTAGCATATGCTTGTCCCACAGATTAAGCCATGCGTGTGTCCGTACGCACGGCCGGTACAGTGAAACTGCGAATGGCTCATTAAATCAGTCATGGCTCCTCTGGTCGCTCGCTCATCTCCTGCGTGGAGAACTTTGGCCATTCTCGAGTGAATACATGCCGACAGGCGCTGGCCCCTCCAATGGGCGGGGAGAGGCGTCCTCTGTCTGCCTGGCTTCCCGCCTCAGTGGTGTCGCTCTCGCTCGCTCACCTCCGCCACTATCTGGTTGATCCTGCCAGTAGCATATGCTTGTCTCAGAGATTAAGCCATGCGTGTGTCAGTACGCACGGCCGTTACAGTGAAACTGTGAATGGCTCATTAAATCAGTGATGGTTCCTGTGGTTGCTCGCTCGTCTCCTACGTGGAGAACTTTGGCCATTCTCGAGCGAATACATGCCGACGGGCGCTGGCCCCTGCAATGGGCGGGGAGAGGCGTCCTCCGTCTGCCTGGCTTCCCGCCTCGGCGATGTCGCTCTCGCTCGCTCACCTCCGCCTCTACCTGGTTGATCCTGCCAGTAGCACATGATTGTCTCAGAGATTAAGCCATGCGTGTGTCGGTACGCACGGCCGGTACAGTGAAACTGCGAATGGCTCATTAAATCAGTCATGGCTCCTCTGGTCGCACGCTCGTCTCCTACGTGGAGAACTTTGGCCATTCTCGAGCGAATACATGCCGACGGGCGCTGGCCCCTGCAATGGGCGGGGAGAGGCGTCCTCCGTCTGCCTGGCTTCCCGCCTCGGCGATGTCGCTCTCGCTCGCTCACCTCCGCCTCTACCTGGTTGATCCTGCCAGTAGCACATGCTTGTCTCAGAGATTAAGCCATGCGTGTGTCGGTACGCACGGCCGTTAAAGTGAAACTGCGAATGGCTCATTAAATCAGTGATGGTTCTTGTGGTCGCTCGCTCGTCTCCTACGTGGAGAACTGTGGCCATTCTCGAGCGAATACATGCCGACGGGCTCTTGCCCCTCCAGTGGGCGGGGAGAGGCGTCCTCCGTCCGCCTGGCTTCCCGCCTCGGCGCTGTTGCTCTCACTCGCTCACCTCCGCCACTATCTGGTTGATCCTGCCAGTAGCATATGCTTGTCGCACAGATTAAGGCATGCGTGTGTCAGTACGCATGGCCGGTACAGTGAAACTGCGAATGGCTCATTAAATCAGTCATGGCTCCTCTGGTCGCTCGCTCATCTCCTGCGTGGAGAACTTTGGCCATTCTCGAGTGAATACATGCCGATGGGCGTTGACCCCCCAGGGGGCGGCTGAGGCGTCCGCCGTCCGCCTGGCTTCCTGCCTCGGCGCTGTCGCTCTCGCTCGCTCACCTCCGCCACTATCTGGTTGATCCTGCCAGTAGCATATGCTTGTCTCAGAGATTAAGCCATGCGTGTGTCAGTACGCACGGCCATTACAGTGAAACTGCGAATGGCTCATTAAATCAATGATGGTTCCTGTGGTCGCTCGCTCGTCTCCTAGGTGGAGAACTGTGGCCATTCTCTGGCTAATACATGCCAACGGGTGCTGATCCCCCTCGCAGGGGGGATGTGTGTATTTATCAGACCAATACCAACCTGGTCAGCCTCCCCTTGGCCGCCACCCCCTCCCCGCGGGGGTGGGGTCCCGGGGTGCTAGGGCGCCGGCAGCTCTGGTGACTCTAGATAACGTCGGGCCGATCGCACGCCCCCCGTGGCGCGGACGACGCATTCAAACGTCTGCCCTATCAACTTTTGGTGGTAGTCGCCGTGTCTCCCATGGTGAGCACGGGTGACGCGGAATTACGGTTCGATTACGCAGAGGGAGCCTGCGAAACGGCTACCAAATCCAAGGAAGGCAGCAAGCACGCAAATTACCCACTCCCGACCCGGGGAGGTAGTGACGAAAAATAAGAATACAGGACTGTTTCGAGGCCCTGTAATGAAATGAGTTCACTTTAAATCCTTTAACGAGGATACATTGGAGGGCAAGTCTGGTGCCAGCAGCCCCGGTAATTCCAGGTACAAATTGCGTATATTAAAGTTGCTGGAGTTAAAAAGCTCATATTTGGATTTTGGGAGCGGGCGGGTGGTCCGCCGCGAGGCGAGCCACCGCCCGTCGCCTCTCGGCGCTCCCTCGATGCTCTTAGCTGAGTGGCTCTTGGGGCCCGAAGCGTTTACTTTGAAAAAGTTAGAGTGTTCAAAGCAGGCCCGAGCCGCCTGGATACCGCAGCTAGGAATAATGGAATAGGACCGCGGTTCTATTTTGTTGGTTTTCGGAACTGAGGCCATGATTAAGAGGGACGGCCGGGGGCATTCGTATTGCGCCGCTAGAGGTGAAATTCTTGGACCGGCGCAAGACGGACCAGAGCGAAAGCATTTGCCAAGAATGTTTTCATTAATCCAGAACTAAAGTCGGAGGTTCGAAGACGGTCAGATACCGTCGTATTTACGACCAGAAACGATGCCAACCGCCGATGCGGCGGCGTGATTCCCATGACCCGCCGGGGAGTTTCCGGGAAACCAAAGTCTTTGGGTTCCGGTGGGAGTATGGTTGCAAAGCTGAAACTTAAAGGAGTTGACGGAAGGGCATCACCAGGAGTGGAGCCTGCGGCTTAATTTGAGTCAACACGGGAAACCTCACCCGGCCCGGACACAGACAGGATCGAGAGATCGATAGCTGTTTCTCGATTCCGTGGGTGGTGGTGCATGCCCGTTCTAAGTTCGTGGAGCGATCTGTCCGGTTAATTCCGATAACGAACGAGACTCTGGCGTGCTAATAAGTTATGCGACCCCGAGCGGTCGGCGTCCCCCAACTTCTTGGAGGGACAAGTGGCATTCAGCCACCGGAGATTGAGCAATAACAGGTCTGTGACGCCCTTAGATGTGTGGGGCTGCACGCTCGCTACACTGACTGGCTCAGCATGTGCCTACCCTCCGCCAGCAGGTGCGGGTAACCCGTTGAAGCCCATTCGTGATGGGGATCGGGGATTGCAATTATTCCCCACGGAGGAGGAGTTGTCAGTAAGTGCGTGTCATAAGCTTGAGTTGATTAAGTCCCTGGCCTTTGTGCACAGCGCCCGTCGCTACTACCGATCAGATGGTTTAGTGAGGCTCTCGGACCGGCCCCGCTGAGGTTGACCCACGGCCTCGACGGAGCGGTGAGAAGAGTGCCGAACTTGACTGTCTAGAGGAAGTAAAAGTCGTTACAAGGTTTCCGTAGGTGGAGCTGCGGAAGGATCATGGACGTGGAAAGCGAGACAGAGAGCGGAGGAGTCAGTTCCTCCCTCTCGTGGGCTTTGTTCCCCGCGTGGACGTGGGTTTTTGGCCACGTGCGTGTGCGGGCCGGCCGCCGTTGGCGGCCCGCGAGAGTCTCGGAGAGAGAGCGAGCAGAAGGGGAGTGTAGGCGCAGAGGAGGAGAACGGGGTGCTCGGGGAGGGCCGTGCGTGCCTCAGGGCGTCCCGGCCGGTCGCACCCCTATTGCCCGCCCGCCTGTGTGTCCGCCCGTCCCGCCGCGTCTCGTCCAACCTCGACCCGCCGCTCCCGGCGCTACAGTGGGCGTGCGGCTCCCGTTCCGTGTTTCGGCTCTACCGGCGTCATCGCCCCCCCGCCGGCTGTGCCGGCCCCTCCCCTTCCCCCGACCGTGCCTCCCTGCTCACAATCCCGCTTCCCACCGCAGCCCCTCGCCTGCCAGCGCGGCGATAGGGGCCTGGGCTGCGCGGGTTTGCGGGGAGGCGCGGAGGGGTGTGGGTGCGGCGTTCGGTGGTTGGGGGGTTGTGGGGGATGTCCGGGTAGGCCCGGGATGCGTGAGGCGGGGAAAGGTGGCGACGTCATCGCGGTTGGGCGGCGGTTGTGTCGCCCGCTCCGTGGGTGTGTGGGGCGTGCCGCGTCCGTTCTCCCTGGCACGGCAACCCCCGCCGCTCGCTCTCCTCCACCCTTTCCAGGTACCTAGCGCGTTCCGGCGCGGAGGTTTAAAGACCCCTGGGGGTGTCGCGTGCCCGTCTCTGTTCGGGGGCGTTTCGTCCCGTTCGGGGGCGGGGCGAGCCGTCGGGTGAGGGGGCTGGGGGGATACGTTGCTGGCGTACCTCTCCCCTGCCCCGGTTGCCTTTTACTCACCCTTGCGCGGACTCCGCCTACCCGGGCCCACCATGCGCACTCGGTGACGATGGGGGCTCGTTAGGGAAGGCGGGAACCCCCCGGGCGCCTGTGGGGCCGTTATGGGGGACGCCCGGCCGCGTGGTCCCGGGTTTGTCGCTCCGGATGGACCCCTGTGGTGAGACGCACTTGACGTGTCTGAGTGTGTTCTAGTCTTCCGTCGCTGGGCGGCTCGAGGGATGCTCTCCTCCCCGTGGGCAGGAGGGGCAGTGCCGCGCTTGGATCCGTAGGTGAAGCTGCGGAAGGATCATGGACGTGGAAAGCGAGACAGAGAGCGGAGGAGTCAGTTCCTCCCTCTCGTGGGCTTTGTTCCCCGCGCGGACGTGGGTTTTTTGGCCATGTGTGTGTGTGCAGGCCGGCCGCCGTTGGCGGCCCGCGAGAGTCTCGGAGAGAGAACGAGCAGAAGGGGAGTGTAGGCGCAGGGGAGGAGAACAGGGTGCTCGGGGAGGGCTGTGCGTGCCTCAGGGCGTCCCGGCCGGTTGCACCCCCGTTGCCCGCCCGCCTGTGTCCATTCGTCCCGGCGCGTCTCGTCCAACCGCGACCCGCCGCTCGCGGCGCCACTGTGGGCGTGAGGCGCCCGCTCCGTGTTTCGGGTCTCTCGGCGTCATCGCCCCCTCGCCGGCTGCGCCGGCCCCTCCCCTTCCCCCGACCGTGCCTCCCTGCTCGCCATCCCGCTTCCCACCGCAGCCCCTCGCCTGCCAGCGCGGCGATAGGGGCCTGGGCTGCGCGGGTTTGCGGGGAGGCGCGGAGGGGTGTGGGTGCGGCGTTCGGTGGTTGTGGGGTTGTGGGGGATGTCCGGGTAGGCCCGGGATGCGTGAGGCGGGGAAAGGTGGCGACGTCATCGCGGTTGGGCTGCGGTTGTGTCGCCCGCTTCGTGGGTGTGTGGAGCGTGCCGCGTCCGTTCTCCCCGGCACGGCAACCCCCGCCGCTCGCTCTCCTCCACCCTTTCCAGGTACCTAGCGCGTTCCGGCGCGGAGGTTTAAAGACCCCTGGGGGTGTCGCGTGCCCGTCTCTGTTCGGGGGCGTTTCGTCCCGTTCGGGGGCGGGGCGAGCCGTCGGGTGAGGGGGCTGGGGGGATACGTTGCTGGCGTACCTCTCCCCTGCCCCGGTTGCCTTTTACTCACCCTTGCGCGGACTCCGCCTACCCGGGCCCACCATGCGCACTCGGTGGCGATGGGGGCTCGTTGGGGAAGGCGGGAACCCCCCGGGCGCCTGTGGGGCCGTTATGGGGGACGCCCGGCCGCGTGGTCCCGGGTTTGTCGCTCCGGATGGACCCGTGCGGTGAGACGCACGTGACGTGTCTGAGTGTGTTCTAGTCTTCCGTCGCTGGGCGGCTCGAGGGATGCTCTCCTCCCCGTGGGCAGGAGGGGCAGTGCCGCGCTCGGATCCGTAGGTGAAGCTGCAGAAGGATCATGGACGTGCAAAGCGAGACAGAGAGCGGAGGAGTCAGTTCCTCCCTCTCGTGGGCTTTGTTCCCCGCGCGGACGTGGGTTTTTGGCCATGTGTGTGTGCGGGCCGGCCGCCATAGGCGGCCCGCGAGAGTCTCGGAGAGAGAGCGAGCAGAAGGGGAGTGTAGGCAGAGGGGAGGCGAACGGGGTGCTCGGGGAGGGCCGTGCGTGCCTCAGGGCGTCCCGGCCGGTTGCACCGCCGTCGCCCGCCCGTCTGTGTGTCCGCCCGTCCCGGCGCGTCTCGTCCAACCCCGACCCGCCGCCACCGTGGGCGTGCGGCGCTCGCTCCGTGTTTCGGGTCTCTCGGCGTCATCGCCCCCCCCCGCCGGCTGCGCCGGACCCTCCCCTTCCCCCGACCGTGGCTCCCTGCTCGCCATCCCGCTTCCCACCGCAGCTCCTCGCCTGCCAGCGCGGCGATAGGGGCCTGGGCTGCGCGGGTTTGCGGGGAGGCGCGGAGGGGTGTAGGTGCGGCGTTCGGTGGTTGGGGGGTTGTGGGGTATGTCCGGGTAGGCCCGGGATGCGTGAGGCGGGGAAAGGTGGCGACGTCATCGCGGTTGGGCGGCGGATCCGGTTGTCTTGCCCGCTCCGTGGGTGTGTGTGGCGTGCCGCGTCGCGCCAATACCCACCGCTCGCTCTCCTCCACCCTTTCCAGGTACCTAGCGCGTTCCGGCGCGGAGGTTTAAAGACCCCTGGGGGTGTCGCGTGCCCGTCTCTGTTCGGGGGCGGTTCGTCCCGTTCGGGGGCGTGGCGAGCCGTCGGGTGAGGGGGCTGGGGGGAAACGTTGCTGGCGTACCTCTCCCCTGACCCGGTTGCCTTTCACTCACCCTTGCGCGGACTCCGCCTACCTGGGCCCACTATGCGCACTCGGTGGCAATTGGGTTCGTTGTTGAAGGCGGGAACCCCCCGGGCGCCTGTGGGGCCATTATGGGGGACGCCCGGCCGCGTGGTTCCGGGTTTGTCGCTCCAAATGGACCCGTGTGGTGAGGTGCACGTGACGTGTCTGAGTGTGTTCTAGTCTTCCCTCGCTGGGCGGCCTGAGGGATCCTCTTCTCCTCGTGGGGAGGAGGGGCAGTGCCGCGCTAGGATCCGTAGGTGAAGCTGCGGAAGGATCCTGGATGTGGAAAGCGAGACAGGGAGCGGAGGAGTCCGTTCCTCCCTCTCGCCGGCTTTGTTCCCCGCCGTGTTTGCGGTGGGGACGTGGGGTTTTGGCCACGTGCATGTGCGGGCGGCCGCCATTGCCGGCCTGCGGTAGTCTCGGAGAGAGAGCGAGCAGAAGGGGAGTGTAGGCGGAGGTGCGGAGAACGGGGTTCTCGGGGAGGGCCGTGCGTGCCTCAGGGCGTCCCGGCCGGTTGCACCCCCGTCGCCCTCCCGCCTGTGTGTCTGCCCGTCCTGCCGCGTATCGTCCAACCTCGACCCGCCGCTCCCCGCGTGACCGTGGGTGTGCGGCGCCCGCTCCGTGTTTCGGGTCTCCCGGCGTCATCGCCCCCCGCCGGCTGCGCCGGCCCCTCCCCTTCCCCCGACCGTGCCTCCCTGCTCACAATCCCGCTTCCCACCGCAGCCCCTCGCCTGCCAGCGCGGCAATAGGGGCCTGGGCTGCGCGGGTTTGCGGGGAGGCGCGGAGGGGTGTGGGTGCGGCGTTCGGTGGTTGGGGGGTTGTGGGGTATGTCCGGGTAGGCCCGGGATGCGTGAGGCGGGGAAAGGTGGAGACGTTATCGCGGTTGGGCGGCGGATCCGTTTTTCTCGCCCGCTCCGTGGGTGTTTGTGGCGTGCCGCGTCACGCCAATACCCACCGCTCGCTCTCCTCCACCCTTTCCAGGTACCTAGCGCGTTCCGGCGCGGAGGTTTAAAGACCCCTGGGGGTGTCGCGTGCCCGTATCTGGTCGGGGGCGGTTCGTCCCGTTCGGGGGCGGGGCGAGCCGTCGGGTGAGGAGGCTGGGGGGATACGTTGCTGGCGTACCTCTCCCCTGCCCCGGTTGCCTTTTATTCACCCTTGCGCGGACTCCGCCTACCTGGGCCCACCATACGCACTCGGTGGCGATGGGGGCTCGTTGGGGAAGGCGGGAACCCCCCGGGCGCCTGTGGGGCCGTTGTGGGGTCTCCCGGCCGCGTGGTCCCGGGTTTGTCGCTCAGGATGGTCCCGTGTGGTGAGGCGGACGTGACGTGTCTTAGTGTGTTCTAGTCTTCCGTCGTTGGGCGGCCCGAGGGATGCTCTCCTCCCCGTGGGCAGGAGGGGCAGTGTGCCGCGCTCAGGTCCGTAGGTGAAGCTGCGGAAGGATCATGGACGTGCAAAGCGAGACAGAGAGCGGAGGAGTCAGTTGCTCCCTCTCGTGGGCTTTGTTCCCCGCGTGGACGTGGGTTTTTGGCCATATGCGTGTGCGGGCCCGCCGCCGTCGGCGGCTCGCTAGAGTCTCGGAGAGAGAGCGAGCAGAAGGGGAGTGTAGGCGCAGGGGAGGAGAATGGGGTGCTCGGGGAGGGCCGTGCGTGCCTCAGGACGTCCCGGCCCGTTGCACCCCCGTTGCCCGCCCGCCTGTGTGTCCGCTCGTCCCGGCGCGTCTCGTCCAACCTCGACCGGCCACTCCCGGTGCCACCGTGGGCGTGTGGCGCCCGCTCCCTGTTTCCGGTATCCCTCCGTCATCGCCCCCCCCTGCCGGCTGCGCCGGCCCCTCCCCTTCCCCCGACCGTGCCTCCCTGCTCGCCATCCCGCTTCCCACCGCAGCCCCTCGCCTGCCAGCGCGGCGATAGGGGCCTGGGCTGCGCGGGTTTGTGGGGAGGTACGGAGGGGTGTGGGTGCGGCGTTCGGTGGTTGGGGGGTTGTGGGGGATGTCCGGGTAGGCCCGGGATGCGTGAGGCGGGGAAAGGTGGCGACGTCATCGCGGTTGGGCGGCGGCTGCGGTTGTCTCGCCTGCTCCGTGGGTGTGTGAGGCTTGCCGCGTCCGTTCTCTGCGTCACGCCAACACCCAGCGCTCGCTCTCCTCCACCCTTTCCAGGTACCTAGCGCGTTCCGGCGCGGAGGTTTAAAGACCCCTGGGGGTGTCGCGTGCCTATCTCTGGTCGGGGGCGGTTCGTCCCGTTCGGGGGCGGGGCGAGCCGTTGGGTGAGGAGGCTGGGGGGATACGTTGCTGGCGTACCTCTCCCCTGCCCCGGTTGCCTTTTACTCACCCTTGCGCGGACTCCGCCTACCTGGGCCCACAATGCGCTCTCTGTGGCGATGGGGGGCCTTTGGGGAAGGCGGGAACCCCCCGGGCGCCTGTGGGGCCATTATGGGGGACTCCCGGCCGCGTGGTCCCGGGTTTGTCGCTCAGGATGGTCCCGTGTGGTGAGACGGATGTGATGTCTGTGCGTGTGTTCTAATCTTCTGTCGCTGGGCGGCCCGAGGGATGCTCTCCTCCCCGTGGGCAGGAGGGGCAGTGCCGCGCTAGGATCCGTAGCTGAAGCTGCGGAAGGATCATGCAGTTGGAAAGAGAGAGAGCGGAGGAGTCAGTTCCTCCCTCTCGCCGGCTTTGTTCCGTGTCATGTTTGTGGTGCGGACGTGGGTTTTTGGCTATGTGGGTGTGCGGGCCCGGCGCCGTCGTCGGCCTGAGAGAGTGTTGGAGAGAGAGCGAGCAGAAGGAGAGTGTAGGCGCAGGGGAGGTGCACGGGGTGCATGGGGAGGGCCGTGGGTGCCTCAGGGCGCCCCGGCCAGTTGCACCCCCGTCGCCCGCCCGCCTGTGTGTCTGCCCGTCCTGGCGCGTCTCGTCCAAACCGAAGCCGCCGCCACCGTGGGCGTGCGGCGCCCGCTCCGTGTTTCGGGTCTCCCGGCGTCATCGCCCCTCCCCCCGCTGGCTGTGCCGCCCCCTCCCCTTCCCCCGACCGTGGCTCCTTGCTCGCCATCCCGCTTCCCACCGCAGCCCCTCGCCTGCCAGCGCGGCGATAGGGGCCTGGGCTGCGCGGGTTTGCGGGGAGACGCGGAGGGGGGTGGGTGCGGCGTACGGTTGGGGGGTTGTGGGGGATGTCCGGGTAGGCCCGGGATGCGTGAGGCGGGGAAAGGTGGCGACGTTATCGCTGTTGGGCGGCGGCTGCCTCTCCCGTTCGGTGGGGGTGTGGGGCGTACCGCATCCGTTGTCCGCGGCACGGCAACCCCCACCGCTCGCTCTCCTCCACCCTTTGCAGGTACCTAGCGCGTCCCGGCGCGGAGGTTTAAAGACCCCTGGGGGTGTCGCGTGCCCGGCTGCGGTTGGGGGCGGTTCGTCTCGTTCGGGGGCGGGGCGAGCCGTCGGGTGAGGGGGCTGGGGGGAAACGTTGCTGGCGTACCTCTCCCCCGCCCAGGTTGCCTTTTACTCACCCTTGCGCGGACTCCGCCTACCCGGGCCCACCATGCGCACTTGGTGGCGATGGGGGGCCTTTGGGGAAGGCGGGAACCCCCCGGGCGCCTGTGGGGCCGTTATGGGGGACACCCGGCCGCGTGGTCCCGGGTTTGTCGTCTTGCATCGAGCCCTGGGGTGAGACGAACTGAGTGTGATGTTGTGTTGTGTCGCTGGCTGCACTGAGGGATCCTCTCCTCCCCGTGGGCAGGAGGGGTAGTGCTGTGCCAGGGCGAAAACGGTTAGGGCGAAAACGGTTAGGGTTAGGGTTAGGGTTAGGGTTAGGGTTAGGGTTAGGGTTAGGGTTAGGGTTAGGGTTAGGGTTAGGGTTAGGGTTAGGGTTAGGGTTAGGGTTAGGGTTAGGGTTAGGGTTAGGGTTAGGGTTAGGGTTAGGGTTAGGGTTAGGGTTAGGGTTAGGGTTAGGGTTAGGGTTAGGGTTAGGGTTAGGGTTAGGGTTAGGGTTAGGGTTAGGGTTAGGGTTAGGGTTAGGGTTAGGGTTAGGGTTAGGGTTAGGGTTAGGGTTAGGGTTAGGGTTAGGGTTAGGGTTAGGGTTAGGGTTAGGGTTAGGGTTAGGGTTAGGGTTAGGGTTAGGGTTAGGGTTAGGGTTAGGGTTAGGGTTAGGGTTAGGGTTAGGGTTAGGGTTAGGGTTAGGGTTAGGGTTAGGGTTAGGGTTAGGGTTAGGGTTAGGGTTAGGGTTAGGGTTAGGGTTAGGGTTAGGGTTAGGGTTAGGGTTAGGGTTAGGGTTAGGGTTAGGGTTAGGGTTAGGGTTAGGGTTAGGGTTAGGGTTAGGGTTAGGGTTAGGGTTAGGGTTAGGGTTAGGGTTAGGGTTAGGGTTAGGGTTAGGGTTAGGGTTAGGGTTAGGGTTAGGGTTAGGGTTAGGGTTAGGGTTAGGGTTAGGGTTAGGGTTAGGGTTAGGGTTAGGGTTAGGGTTAGGGTTAGGGTTAGGGTTAGGGTTAGGGTTAGGGTTAGGGTTAGGGTTAGGGTTAGGGTTAGGGTTAGGGTTAGGGTTAGGGTTAGGGTTAGGGTTAGGGTTAGGGTTAGGGTTAGGGTTAGGGTTAGGGTTAGGGTTAGGGTTAGGGTTAGGGTTAGGGTTAGGGTTAGGGTTAGGGTTAGGGTTAGGGTTAGGGTTAGGGTTAGGGTTAGGGTTAGGGTTAGGGTTAGGGTTAGGGTTAGGGTTAGGGTTAGGGTTAGGGTTAGGGTTAGGGTTAGGGTTAGGGTTAGGGTTAGGGTTAGGGTTAGGGTTAGGGTTAGGGTTAGGGTTAGGGTTAGGGTTAGGGTTAGGGTTAGGGTTAGGGTTAGGGTTAGGGTTAGGGTTAGGGTTAGGGTTAGGGTTAGGGTTAGGGTTAGGGTTAGGGTTAGGGTTAGGGTTAGGGTTAGGGTTAGGGTTAGGGTTAGGGTTAGGGTTAGGGTTAGGGTTAGGGTTAGGGTTAGGGTTAGGGTTAGGGTTAGGGTTAGGGTTAGGGTTAGGGTTAGGGTTAGGGTTAGGGTTAGGGTTAGGGTTAGGGTTAGGGTTAGGGTTAGGGTTAGGGTTAGGGTTAGGGTTAGGGTTAGGGTTAGGGTTAGGGTTAGGGTTAGGGTTAGGGTTAGGGTTAGGGTTAGGGTTAGGGTTAGGGGTTAGGGTTAGGGTTAGGGTTAGGGTTAGGGTTAGGGTTAGGGTTAGGGTTAGGGTTAGGGTTAGGGTTAGGGTTAGGGTTAGGGTTAGGGTTAGGGTTAGGGTTAGGGTTAGGGTTAGGGTTAGGGTTAGGGTTAGGGTTAGGGTTAGGGTTAGGGTTAGGGTTAGGGTTAGGGTTAGGGTTAGGGTTAGGGTTAGGGTTAGGGTTAGGGTTAGGGTTAGGGTTAGGGTTAGGGTTAGGGTTAGGGTTAGGGTTAGGGTTAGGGTTAGGGTTAGGGTTAGGGTTAGGGTTAGGGTTAGGGTTAGGGTTAGGGTTAGGGTTAGGGTTAGGGTTAGGGTTAGGGTTAGGGTTAGGGTTAGGGTGGTTAGGGTTAGGGTTAGGGTTAGGGTTAGGGTTAGGTTAGGGTTAGGGTTAGGGTTAGGGTTAGGGTTAGGGTTAGGGTTAGGGTTAGGGTTAGGGTTAGGGTTAGGGTTAGGGTTAGGGTTAGGGTTAGGGTTAGGGTTAGGGTTAGGGTTAGGGTTAGGGTTAGGGTTAGGGTTAGGGTTAGGGTTAGGGTTAGGGTTAGGGTTAGGGTTAGGGTTAGGGGTTAGGGTTAGGGTTAGGGTTAGGGTTAGGGTTAGGGTTAGGGTTAGGGTTAGGGTTAGGGTTAGGGTTAGGGTTAGGGTTAGGGTTAGGGTTAGGGTTAGGGTTAGGGTTAGGGTTAGGGTTAGGGTTAGGGTTAGGGTTAGGGTTAGGGTTAGGGTTAGGGTTAGGGTTAGGGTTAGGGTTAGGGTTAGGGTTAGGGTTAGGGTTAGGGTTAGGGTTAGGGTTAGGGTTAGGGTTAGGGTTAGGGTTAGGGTTAGGGTTAGGGTTAGGGTTAGGGTTAGGGTTAGGGTTAGGGTTAGGGTTAGGGTTAGGGTTAGGGTTAGGGTTAGGGTTAGGGTTAGGGTTAGGGTTAGGGTTAGGGTTAGGGTTAGGGTTAGGGTTAGGGTTAGGGTTAG